>NW_016107906.1:474166-501091 GCF_001604975.1 Cebus imitator
TTTGTACGGAGAACCGCGGCTCCGGGGCGCCGACAAAGCAGCCGCGCGGGGCTGAGCAGCGGCGCTGGCCGCGCTGGCCGGCTCAGCCGTGCTGGCCGAAACAGCCGCGCTGGCGACCGTGGAGCACCTCTGCCCGGGAATTTCCTAGTCTGTGGGCAATAAAAACGCGGCGTCCACTCACCCTCTGCGCTTTCACTGGGAGCTGTAATCCTGAGCTGTTCCTAAACGGCCATCTTGGATCATCCTACAGAAATCTTTTATGTTTGATCTTTAATTGACAAATATTGACCACCCAACTTCAAGTCAACATGCTCTAACCAAAAGTGAAAATACTGTGGAATTGATGATTCCTGATTTATCATGTGCTGACCACAAATGGATATTTCAGATTACTCTCAGAAAGCTCCATTATGTGGAATACCTTGTGTGTAGAGGGGGCCATGGACTACAATGTAGTCTTTGAGTCATGTGGTCGTAACATCAGGAGATTTTTCTTGTAGGCAGGAACTATTTGGTTTCCTCAAACTGTATCTGAATTGTTCTTCCTCTTATGATTTTAAAACTTGAGAGTGTATGTGAGAGAGAAAGAGAGAGAGATAGAGAGCGAGAGAAAGAGAACGTGTGTGGGGGGGACGGGGGGAAGGTTTTATTTTTATCTGCTACATTTTATGTGGAGAACTGCCACTAAAAATTGCTAATGTGTAGAAAACATTTCCTCTACTATTTTCCTGACTTGAGGATAAAAATGACATTTGAGAGTTTCAGTGATTCTTTTCTTCTGTGAAACTTTGTTAAACTTTAGAATAAATATTTTTATTCATTTAGAATATGTTATATAATACACAGACAAGGCACTATTTTGCAATAGCAGGGTAAGGCATTCATTCTTTTATTCAATGTTTAATATAATTATTTATTGATTATCTGGTTTTTGAGTAATACTCTCCTTCTTGCATAGGTGGTATGAATAAGCATTTTTTGTAGCCTAATGTCAAATTAACTTTGGATCCAGTTGTTGGGATAAGAGACGTAGCATTAAACAATGTAAGAAACCTTATATTTGGTGCTCCTTTAACTCTCTGACTCTTTAGGTATAGACAAATCATTTATCTTCTTAGTTTTATTATATTCAAAATGGGGAGCTAGGCTAAGTAATTTTGGACTAAGTACTTTAAGAAATTTCAGGGCCGGGCGCGATGGCTCACGCCTATAATCCCAGCACTTTGGGAGGCCGAGGCAGGTGGATCACGAGGTCAAGAGATCGAGACCATCTGGTCAACGTGGTGAAACCCTGTCTCTATTAAAAATACAAAAATTAGCTGGGCATGGTGGCACATGCCTGTAGTCCCAGCTACTTGGGATGCTAAGGCAGGAGAATTGCTTGAACCCAGGAGGCAGAGGTTGCGGTGAGCCGAGATTGCGCCATTGCACCCCAGCCTGGGTAACAAGAGTGAAACTCCGTCTCAAAAAGAGAGAAAAAAAAAAGAAATTTCTCCCAACTATAACCCCAATTCTTTGGCCCTATTGATTATCATATGAGCAAAAGAGACAAGTGCAATTTTAGTGATAGTAGTACTTACTATGGCTAGACCTCCCAAACTATTGATCACACCTAGTTGTTTTTACTAAAAGAGAACATTATATGAGTTGGTGATGTGACCTGTACTACTCTATAGCAGAGGGTGTCTTCTGAGGTTAGTGCATTGGTCTGACTCCCAACTCTATTAAATAGTCTCACATGGAACTCATGCGCACAATGCCTGTTTGATGTTATGCCCTTTTGGGCTGAGTATGCTTCTGGGCAAATCTTCCACTCTAATGTGACCCTTAACTAACTGACTTTATCATGGGAAGAAGTATCTGAGCCATATGGCATGAAATTGTAAACGTTTTGGAAAAGATAGAAATATGAAATTGTTGTCTTTCTTTAGAGTACATAACTAGAATTTTGTGCAAATTCTGTTGTTGAGTCATCCACTACTGACACAGAGTGAAAAGAGATTAAATTGGCGGAGGAAGTGTAAGACCGAATGAATGAATACGCATTTGTAAAGTCACATTTCTTGTTGCTTGTGGTATGCTGAAGTTTGTCCACAGAGTATTTTTTTCCCCTTATTACTATTGTTTTAAAAATTCCTAAATGGTACCCTTAAAGGGATTGTATGATAAGTGATAGCAACAAACACATGATCCAGAATTTGGAGCTGTTGTGAAAACATCTCCCAAATTAGTTATTTCCATATTTATCTATGACCCATTTCTCTAAAGGATACAGCTAGTGCTTGACTTATGACCACGATTGGTTCTGACAGACCGGTCGTAACACGATTCGGTTGTAAGTTGAGTAGGCTATATGTACAGTACTGTGAAATGATGTGATAAAAATCTTTAAGTCATATTTTATCATAATTTTCTTTCATTATTGTTATATATCATAATTTCCTTTGTTCATTTTATGCCATTTGTATCATCTCTACACCATTTTGTTTCTTATTTTTACATTCGTCAGGTTTAAGTAAAACACTGCATTACCAGTACAACTGGTTTAATATTTGCAAAACATATAAAATTACAAAATACAGGTGTAAAAAATACCATAGGAAACATTTCCCCAATTGTAAAACATATCAAAATATATAAACATGTACGAAACATTTTATTGGCCGCTGGTGCTTGGCTGCGGATCGTTGATGTTGTCATCTGAGGCAGCAGTTGGGGTTACCAGAGTTGGTTTTTTCATAAACATGGTGAGCTTTGTCTGAATTGTATGTTTCTTTTTTTCTTCCTAAATTTCACGATACGGATGAAACACATTGTGTGCCATCTGTTCAATCCTTGCAAATCGTTCGATGTTTGGGTCCATTGCTTTGAAATGTATAAGAAGTTTATTCAGTAAAGATAAGCCGTCTGATAATCCCTTAGTGGTGAACTTTCTTTCTGGCTCCTCCTCTTCTTTCTCTGCTTCTCTTCTTTCTTCTTCCGCCACTTTTTCTTCTTCCAGTTCAATTAGCTCTTCATTTGTAAGTTCTCCGGATTCCTTGTCTAGCACCTCTTCGACATCTTCATTTTCACACTCCAAAGAAAGGTCTTTAGCGAGTTTTACTATGCTTTTGGCCTCTTTGTGAAAATAAGTGCGTGCTGGCATCCGTTTCCAAAATAATCCAGTTTCATCAGCATTGAAAATCTGTTCTGCTAGATATCCCTCATCTGTAATTAATTCATCCAGACTGTCAACAAGCTTAATGTGCTCCTTCCTCATCCGCACTCGCTGCTTCTCCAGTCACTTGAACACTATGCATTTGGAATCTTTTCTTGAATCTCTGGAACCAGCCAGTGCTTGCTACAAATTCTTGACTGTAATCTTCTCCAGCACGCTCCTTCAGAGTCTGAAATAGGCTTCTCGCCTTCATCTGCACAGTAAAAAGACTTAATGGTGTCTGTTTTTGAATTTGATCTTCCATCCAAATATATAGCAATTTCTCCATTTCGTGGATGGGTCCGCTTCATTGCTTTATTATAACTGTTGATCGCATGGGTGCAGAACCTTTCATAGCTTCACGAATTCTTTCTTTATCTTTCAAAATCGTCGACACAGTCGAGTGTGATAACTTCGCATCATGTGCGATCACATTCACTTTCTTTCCTCCTTTGTGCCGCTTAATTACCTTCATTTTCGTGTCAAGATTGATGGCCTTTCCTTCCTTCTTGGCAGGCTGAGGTGTAGACAAAGACAATTTCCTCTTGGTAGACATCTTGGGAGTGGTTTGATGAAAAATATCCAAGACACAAAACACAAATTGCTGTACCGAGTCTGGGATAGCAGTTGAAAGGGTGCATGTGGAGATGGTAGTGCTGCCGGAAGCTGGTCCGCACTGTCGTACGCCCAGCTGGGCAACGTTTGCACTGCCAGACGCGGAGCAGTCGTGGCTAGCGATTGTGGTCGTAAAGTCGAATGGTCGTAAGTTGCATAGGTTGTAAGTCGATCAATACCTGTACTTGAAGCTATTATTTTTTTCTCTGCCTTTCTATGGCAGTGGATGAGAGTGATCCCACACTCCAAGGTGTGACTTTTGATGGCAGAGTATAACAACCTGTTCTGAATAGATATGCTTTAATTCCATTAAGTGCATATTCTCTTTGCAGAGTTCTATACTTGTGTTTAAACTGCCCTTATAAATTTAGTGTGCATTTTCCATGGGTTAAAAATAAGTGGTTACTTGTAGCAATTCTGGCTAAGGTTTTAGATGAGGTTTCTTCTTTTTTTTCCTTTGCTACTATTCTCTATTGCAGAAATAACAATAATTTGTTTTATTCTCTCAAATTCTATCATTTTTTTTGTAGCTAGTAGACAAGACAGTATTCTTATATCTTAAATAGAATCATAATCTACATAGCTATGCAATTTTATACAGCCAATTCACTTGATAATGTCAAAACACTTTTATTTCTGTTTGGGAGGCTTTCTACCTTGCTCTCCCATTAATGTTCCACCTGTTTTGTTAACTGTAGAATCACTGATATGGTGCCAAATAGAATTCAGACAGAGAATCTTCATGAGTATAATGAATTTGGGTGGAACTAACTGAGAAATTCTGAATTATTTTAAATATTTGACCTAGACTGATGGTAACTTTTGCATTGTCCCTACTCAAATGCTTTATGAAGTAATTAAAAAGCAATCACAAGACTGTAGACAAGCAAATAAACTTTTTGGGGGATTTCCTTCATTTTATGACTTTAAACTTTTTGTGATTATAAGGTAAGTCATTTCTTTTGGCTTTTTGAAACATAGGGAAAGCAAGAATAAATAATCATATATAATCAGACTAAAGAGAAATAGCTACTCTTAAATTTTTATATTCAAACTGATTTACCTAACAGTTTTACTTGGCCATGTGCAGTGGCTCTCACCTGTAATCCTAGCGCTTTAGGAGGCTGATGCGGGCAGATTATTTGAGGTCAGGAGTTTGAGACAAACCTGGCCAACAGGGTGAAACCTCGTCTCTACTAAAAATACAAAAATCAGCTGGGTGTGGTGGTGCACACCTGTGATCCCAGCTACTCAGGATGCTGAGTCAGGAGAATCACTTGAACTTAGGAAGTGTAGGTTGCAGTGAGCCAAGATCATGCCATTGCACACTAGCCTGGGTGACAAGAGGAAGATTCATCTAAAAAAAAAAGTACTACTTAAAAATAAGAATAATCATACACTTACTAGTATTTTTAAATGCTCTATTGTTACAGTAAAAAAAAACTCTAATTATATGTATAACTTTAATCATTTCATTTATTATAAGATAGTTGAACTAATTTTTAAATTATTCATGATTATAAATTTGAAATGAATATTGTTGTATCTAATAAAAATGATGCTTGATGAACACTTATTAAAGTCCATACACTGCTCTGTTTCAATAATTTCATTATATCCTCCTGATTGTCCCATGAAATAGATAATTGTCTCTGTCTTAAAAAGGAAATGATTAAGCACTCACGATTTTCTGTAACTTAATACTGTAATATTTAACTTTTGTGCTATATGATCCAAACTCTATGCCCTAAATTACTAAACCCTATTGACCCTTTATGTATGAAAATAATTTTCTCTAAGGATAAATTTCTGTAAATGCAAACGTTCATTCAAAATATATGCACATTTTAAGGATTTTATATGTTTTGACAAATTACCTTACAGAAGTGTAGTTTCAATTTACAGTCCCAACCAGCAACCTTAAAACAAACAAACAAACAAAATTTAAGGTAGGTGGCTTTTATACAGAATTATTTTCTTTATTAAATCAAGCACTGAAGAATACGTGGAAGAACTTGGTAGCCTGCATAATGTTGCATAATAATAATAATAGGCCAGGCATGGTGGCTCACACCTATAATCCCAGCACTTTGGGAGGCCGAAGTAGGCAGATCACCTGAGGTCGGGAGTTCGTGACCAGTCTGACAAACACTGTCTCTACTAAAAATATAAAATTAGCTTGGCATGGTGGTGCATGCCTGTAATCTCAGCTACTTGGGAAGCTGAGGCATGAGAATTGCTTGAACCCGGAAGGCAAAGGTTGCAGTGAGCTGAGATTGTGCCATTGCACTCTAGCCTGGGCAAAAAGAACAAAACTCCATCTCAAAAAAAAAATAATAATAACAATAATAGTGGGTGTGGTGATGGTGTCATTATCATAATATATAATAGTTATAATTTATACAGTGCCTTTTATATGCCAGGTGTTCTATAATGACCTTTACCTATATTGGCTTTCTTAGTCCTTACAACAGTTCTGAAAACCAGGAAAACGATCTCTGTTTTAAACTTAAGATTTACAGATATTATATGATTACCCAAGCCATGGAGTTAGAAATCAATGGAGCAGCAATTGGAATGTCTGTCAACTCCAAATCTCCTGGTTATGTATGTAAGCTATCCAAAAAGACGAATCTTGAACTCATGTATTTTTATTGTCACATTGCTATCAATTATAGCAATTGTCAGAGTGTGATTACAATAATTACATACCCATCTGTTTCTGTATTCTGAGTTTCTTGAGAAATACAGATATTTCATCAATTGTTATATCTCCTCAGAGTTCTTATGATATCTCTGATAAGACTCTACTCTTCCCTCCTCTATAGATACACCATGCTCCACAGTGTGTCTCAAGATGCATTTAATTAAGACTCCTGTCTATCAGATTACGTATAAACTATCATCCAATCAGGCTACTATTGAGTGTAAAAAGGGGCTACTATACATAGTGATGCTGTGATAACATGTAATCTGAAATTGCCATGGGAAAACTAGAACATATTTTTGTCTGTCTCAACATTCCCCTGTCCAGGTGCCCTTGTGTCCTAAGAAACCTCTGTCTTCAATTCCCATTGTGTCCGAGATGCCTCGCTCTAAAGTTCCCATCCTAAAGGCAAAATGTATCATGGTCCTAAGAACAGATGACTACAGAAAAATGAAAAGCAGGGTCTTAGAAAACTCTATAAAAATAATTGTTGCATAAGGAGACCCTTAACTGTAAGGAAAAAAAGTTCTATTAAAGAGTCCCTTAAATTTCTTACCTGAACCACTGAGCTAGTTTTGCAAAAAATAACTAAAGGAATGATTTTGACCTTTAAGACACTATTGTAGTATCTTTCAGAAGCTGGATGTACCTTCCTGTCCAATCCAAAATTTGGTTTTGATATCAAGACTGAGGACACGACACCTGCACCAGAAGGGTTTTAAGAGGTTTCTTACCCACATAATGAGGTATCTGAGAAAAGCGGGACACATTTCCCAAGTAGTTCCCAAAATAGATTGAATGAATAGGAAATGGGGTGCACTTTGGGGCTTTTATAGTGATTAGTTAGTGAGGATGGCATAAGTGTTGTTCGAACTTTCTGCATTCCATTCCGTGAATGATTATATAGTTGGTGTCTGGATCTGCATGAGATAGTTACTAGCTTTATCTCGGCTCATTTTTGAATTTATCCTCTAAAATAGTAAAATATTTATCATCCATGATGCCAATTGTTCCAATATAATCTTTTTTATTACTTTGGTGTTAGAATCTAGCAATCTTTTCTGTAGAGAACGTAGTCTTGATTGCCTGAGGACTGATCTCTTATCAACTTTAGTCGAAGACTTGAATTATTTTCTGTCTGGAGTAGCACAACCAACTCATTGGACTCGATCTGTTTTCTGTCTTAGAAGACTTGAAAAGGCCTATCATTGAACCAGTGAGATCTTGCCTAATCTTTTCATCTCTAATATAGGAAGGTTGAATCAAGGCTTATCTTCTTCATAATTCATACTCTCAAAACTCCTAAAACTTTCAATTCTTTAGGGTGTCTGTTTATGTCCTTCTTCAGCTTTAGCAGTTTCCTTCCAATTTGTATGCCCAGGTTTAGCACGAAGTGACTGGTCTTAGGAGTCTTAGGCAGGAGGTTTTAGTTATAGGTGTGCTTTTTCCAGTATTTATCCTGTGTCCAAAATTTATAAGAATGGAATTTGGGTGATAGAGATTTATAGAACTTTTAAACAAATACATATCTAGGCTCAATAAGAAAGCATCAGTCAGCCTAGAAGAAATAAATTTGCTTTAAAAGAAAGTTGTTTTATTATTGGACAAGTTGTTGTCCGTTTTCTATGTGATTTTCCATCCTGGGGAACTATTAGAAGACATATTCTTTCTAACAATATTATGAAGTGAACTCTGCTAAATTTTATGGATTCCAAAAAAGATGGATCCAGAAGAAAAATAGGATTAATTATATTTTAGGTACTTTTACAGCCATCTCCCACTTTACAGTAATAACAATATCCAAAGTTTTAATCAAATTGGTTAGGTGTTTCAGGCAAATTTTCTTCTGCTCTTGGTTACCTTATAGTCTCAGCAAGATAATGTTGATGCAGAAGGAGAAAAAGGCATCCAGGTAAAGAGGCAGAAAGGTGGTTATTGGGTAGATTATCCACCTTCAAGAAGTGAGCAGTTCTGTTGAATTGTGTGTGTGTGTGTGTGTGTGTGTGTACAGTGGAAGTAATAGCTAATACTCTAGGACATCATTTAACTAAGCTCAGATAGCATTTTATTTATTGCTCATTGCTCATAATAAATCTAGGAAGTGAATTCTGTGATTCCTACTTTATGAATGAGGAAATACATAAACATATTTCTGCTTCGTATTTCATATTTCTCTCTATATAGAGATGTTAAAATAACTTGCCTAAATTCATACAGATCGTTTTTGATACAGTACAGATTTAAATGCAAGTTTTCTGACTCTAGAGCATATGCTGTTAGCTACTGAGATTTGTTTCTTTTTGGAGGAAAGTGTTTCTCAAAGTGAGGTCCAGGATTCTCTGGTGGGCTACTAGGATTCTCTAATAGCCTAGAATAGAATGTTTAAAGTTAAGTCTTTTTTTTGACTTTTTATAAGCTTCAACATTGTGACATTCCATAGGCATGATTTTAAGGACTACTAAGGTTCATACTCTACAAGGTTGTTATAATTTGGTATTTATAAAATAAAACAAATATGTTTCTATAGAAAGCTAGAAATTTTATTCTGTTGAGAAGAGTGGCTGCTCGGATTTACCCGTTTTATAAATGGTAGAGATATAATTTGAACCAAGGTGCTTTGCTTCTAAGTTTCTCCAGGTCTTCCTGCTACGTGGTCTGATTGTTTGTAATAGTCCACTGCATCCTTTTTGAGTTCCCTCACTTGATCTCATCTTGAAAGTCTTTTGTTCCTTAGAACCAAGGGATTTCTGTCTAGAACAGACGTGTAGACTTAACTGCTTCAGACAGACTGGGTTATGATTAAGACTTTCCTAAACCAGATTCCAGGAGTGGGAGACACAATGGAAGGTTTTGAATAGAGGACCTCATGTATTTGGACACTTGTTAAAAGTCTCAAATTTGTAAAAGCAGATTTAAAAAATAGTTTTCAGTGGCCTTGAATGATATTGTCAATCAGAAAAGGAAGGAAACAATTTGAGGAATACAGAGCCTGGAATTAATTCTGACCACAGAGAGGACTAATTAGTAATATGAAAGTGATAAGAGACTTGGGACAAAGTGGCCAAGTTATCTTAATTAATTTGATGACAGTAAAGGAAAAATAGTGAACGTAGCCAAAGAATTTATTCATATCATTAGCAAAAGAAACTGTAAATTACAGATACAACAAACCAAAGCAAGAACTATGAAGGAAAAAATGTGTATATTTGTGTGTGAATATGTGCAGTAATTCCAAAAATTGATTTGATTTAGAAAGATGGGTAGCACTTTAAGAAATAATTTTAATTATACTCACAAAGAAGCCCAAAGAAGGAGGAAAGGGTAGATCATCTAAATAAATCAGTACTGTCGATTTTCTTTACCAAAACAAGCTGGGGTCAGAGTTAATAAGAATTTTTAAGAATTAGGTTTTACAATTTTATAATTTATAATTTTATAAGAACTATTAGGTTGTATAGTTAAGAAGGTGACAGGCTAAATAGATTATCAGTTAATCTAGGAACAGAACTTCTCCTTTACAAAATTAAAACTCAGAATGCACCTTTTTCTAACCAAATGGACAAAGTGAAAAATGGACTTAAGTAGTAAAATATATTCATAAATTGGAGTTTACATTTGGGTACATACATACATATAACTCTTGAGTACATATGAAAATAAAGGGTTATATACACATGGAATGTTATATATACTGAGCACCAACTATATGCCTGACACATGTTAGAGTGAATAAATTCAAAGATGATTAAGCCGTGATTTCGGTATGTATTATTTTGGATTACCCTTAGAATATAAAATAGAGCTATTTTTTGAGAATAAAATTGTAAAATAAAATTAAAAAATAATTATCCGAAATGTGGAGGCAAAAACCAGTTTCATTCTTTTATTTATTCAGTAATCATGTATTGAGTGCCGACTATATGCCAGATACTGTTTTAGGTACTAAGGATATTATCAGAAATAGATGGGATTCCTATTCTCATGGGATTAACACAGTCGAGAAGATAGGTAATAAATCCATACCTTGGATAATGTCAGAAAATTATAAGAGCTGTTAAGAACATAAAATAGGTGACATGACAGAGAGCGTCTTGGGCAGCTACTTCGGACGGCATACTCAGAGAAGGCTTTTAGAGGAAGTATGAGTGAGCTAAACTAGACACATGAAGATACAGAAGCACAGAGTTTCAAGCTGAGAGGACGGTAAATTCAGTGTACTAATTTAGAAATTACCCAGATGTTCCAAGACCATGAAGAAGACCATCGTGGCTGAGGTGCAGTGAGCAAGAGGAAGAGAGGTGTCAGAGGAGGATGAAGACATGTACAAGACAAGATCACCAAGGGCAGAAACAGGGTTTGAATTTAATTCTAAGTGGCTGTGCAAAATCATTGGAGAAATTTAATCAGGGAAGGAACATGCTCTAATATATGCTCTAATAAGATCAGTCTGGTTTTTATATGGAAAATGGACTTGAGGCATGGGTGAAGGGTGGGAGCAATTACCACAGGCATTAAGTCAGAGAGCAATAAAAAAACTCATGTCTAGACCAGGGAGATACATAGTTCACTACCTCCCTACTAAGTAGTCAGAGAGAGCTCTGTAGAAGAGATAAACGCTCAGATATGTATTTGTTAAGAAAGTTTTATTCAGTACTGTCATATTAAAAACAATAGGCAATACATTACAGAAATGAAAAAAAGTGATCTGTATCTGCCCTCAAGGAATTTATAGGACAGCAGAAAATATAATTTGAATAAGTCATTCTATCATATACAGATGAAGAAATCTAAAATCAAAGAGAATTTTCCCTCACATGGGCAACCAAAGTCATTGCTTTGTGGTTGTTTAAAAGATAGAAGAGGGTCAGGTACGGTGGCTCACATCTGTAATCACAGCACTTTGGGAGGCTGAGGCAGGCAGATCACAAGGTCAGGAGCTTGAGACAAGCCTGACCAACATGGTGAAACCCCATCTCTACAAAAAAATAGAAAAATTAGCTGGGCATGGTGGCACGTGCCTGTAATCCCAGGTACTTGGGAGACTGAGGCAGGAGAATCGATTGAACCCGGGAGGCAGAGGCTGCAGTGAGCTGAGATTGCGCCGCTGCAGTGAGCTGAGATTGCGCCACTGCACTCCAGCCTGGGTGACAGAGCAAGACTCCATCTCAAGAAAAGAAAGAAAAAAGAGTTTGTAGGAAGGAGAGTAACAAAACATCCCACTCTCACAGTGGAACATGGATCTTTGGAAGGCCTTGAATGACTCAATATGCAGTGGCTGGAGGACTCCGGAAGGCAGGTGAGGAGTCCTAGCCCCCTGATGAAGGACCTTGACTAGAGACTGGGATCTGAATGTAGACTAGTACATGATCAAATCATTAGGCGTTGCCAACTTAGAAAACACCCTCTGCCCCATGGCTGAATAAAGAAGGGCTTATCTATTGTGAGGGTCTTTGAGGGAAAGTTTAACATGGTCCACTTAGCTGATGCCTTCTGTCTTTTAAATCTGTGGTCATTTGGTGAAGTGTGAGGGCTAAAATGTGGTAGGTACTATAATTGATTGGCTAGGTACTCATGTCATATGTTTTCACACTCTTGAAAATTTTATTAAAGTTTATTCATGGGGTATATTCAGCAACTTTATAGAATGTACTTTTTAGAGAAAGAAAAACATAGATAAAATATTGTTAGAAAACAGTCGTATTTTCTAGGTATTTGAAGGTGATTGTGTAGCGTGGCATGGAAATGTACAAACCTTTTACACCTTTTTAAAACACTCACAGGTAGTTGTAATGCTCAAAATAACCGATGAAGAAAAGAGAAAATCATCCTCATTCTGGAGCTGAGAACAAGCTCCAGAAGGTTTAAATTAGTGGTTGACAGAAAAATAGAGTCTGGGCTGCTCTTGTTCTATTTCCAAAATATGTTGTAGTTAGTTGTCTAAAAAAGCTATTACAATTTGCGGACAATATATCACACAGTTCCCTGAAATGTGGTAAATTACATTTATGATTTTCACTATTGTATGCCATTTTGGCAATACACAAAGCTTTTAAGGGTATTTGATAAATATAATGATATTTCTCTCTCCGATATTCTCTACTGAACTATAATTTATGAATTTTTGCATGTGTCAGAAATTTTGTTTTATTCTCTATTTAAAATGAGTTGGGCTATTTTTCTTTATCTCTCTTTTTAGAAAAGGCGGGATTGCATTAAACTCTATGGGGAAAGCTCACACAAGACTGCATTTTAAGTGTTAAACCTTCTATAGTAGTGCTCTTTTCAGCACTGTTCTCACTAAGGAAATAGCATTTAGAATCTAAATATTTACAAACTTTTTAAGGTGGAAAGTCTTAATTACTGATATTCTACATATCTGAAATGATAAATTTCTTTCTGTTAGGCTCATAGTATAAAGTAGGTTTCTAGCTATTCCTAACCCTCCAGCCCCAAATACCATCTAATTTCAAAGCATAGTAATCTAAATTTCAGTTTCCCTAACATCTTTGAGAATTCCAGTGTTTGCATCAGGAATTCAAAGACGCATTATTTTAGAGAAGTTGCACTGTCAATATTTTCAGCATGATTTTTCCTTATTGTAACAAGACCATGGTTCTAGATGGCAGTTATAAAAACCTGTGCTATTTTCTCTGTGTGTGTGTTTAAAATGTAGCATGTATCATCACCATTCAGTAAGTTTTAGAGAATGAGGAAGGTATTTCAAACTACGAAGGAAGGTACCAAGGCATTCCCGAAAATAGAAACAGCATGCACAATTGGCACACAGTGATAAGTGGACCAGTCAAGTTGCGTGAAGTCTAGTATCTCAACCATGATGTTCAACACTGTGGGTTCCTCCTGCCAGGGCCCATGTCATACTCATTTTTGTTGCTCTAAAAATTTAAAGCAACATTTGTTACATTCTAGTGCTCAAAGCATCAGTCTCATTTATGAAAGAAAGAATTAATGTGTTTTATGAATGTAAATATACGTATGTACAAAGTACAATGGTAACTTGTATCTGATACTGTTTGCTGGAGTTAAGAGTTACTTCCATTAGAATTATGGCCTATCAAGAATAGCTACAAAATATATTTTTCTGTTCTAAATGTATTAATTTACTTAAGAAATATTTATGACATGTTGTCTGTTAGGGTCTGTGATAAATATGGTTCTTATGTCACTGAGGTTTCATTTAAATGGTAGATAGGCAACTAACAAATGATAGTAGTTATGAAGGAAATAAAATTTTAGAGAGAAAAAAATCAAGCCAGATGCTCTAGACTGGCGGCCTTGACATTTAAATTGAGTCTTAAAGGATGACAAAAAGCTGATTGAAGAGATAAAGGAAGAGCATTTAAAGGTGGGTGTGTGTTGTTTGGGTTAGTTAGATTTTGTAGCTAATAGGAAATGGAAAAGGGCATATTGATATTTTGTCATTTCCTTTTCTCATTTGATTTGCAGCTTCTAATATTTTAAAATTCAAAATGCAGGACTAAATCCATTAAGTCTTTTTGAAAATGCTCTTTTAAAAGCAAACAAACGAATAATGCACAGATGCTCTCTAGGATTAGAAAGAACAGTGAATGAAAGCTTACGTAGTACTTCCAAGTACAAGTCAGATGCCTGCCTGGGGAACAGGTGGGGTTCAGACTAAACTGGATTTAGTCAGACTTGGGGGTTGCATTTACCTCTGGATTCATTATGATGCAGGGCAGGAATCTGTTTATTAGATTGTATGATATACTGGCAATAGGCACAGTTCTGCCTCCTAAGTAGTATGAGAAGCTTGCCCCAAACTGATTTCCCAAACGATCAGTCAGTTTACATTTCCCAAAATGCTCCTTATTGAAGTTTCTCTCTTCTCTTTACAGCGTGGCTCCTCCTGAGGCATTTAAGTTCTCGCCTCTCTTCCATTTAGGCTCTACTGCTATGTAGTCATCTTTTCCTGACTTCACTCCCCCCATTTTCACAGTCCTTGTATCTCCAGAGAGTAGTTCTCCAGTGGGCTTTAACAGCTCAAGATGCGGTTATAGAAGGAATATGCTTCCACATCCCAGGGAAACCCAAGGGGAAATGTGCTCACCCTAGACATCTATGTGGGAGGATAGAACCATACTGCTGCTCTGTTTTACCTTCATAATAAAGTTGCTTAAAACAATCACGACTGTACAGAACGGAAGTCTCAAGAGGCCCCAGTTGATTTCATAGATGTGGAAATGCCAAAGAGAAAAAATAAATTGCTAGTGGGGTCTCTTTAAAACCAAACTCTTAGTGCTGTAAATTATAGCAGGAGTAATGGGAACCTCCTAAAATCACTGAGGTTTTGTCCACCTTATTTTTTTTTTCTGTTTTCTCCATAAGTTATTTTCTCACTTACTAAATTTCTATATTTTAAAAACATACTGCGCAGGGCAGTACTTATTGTCCTTTATCAGCTGCAGAGGGAGGACAAAGAGAGGCCTGCGAGACCCACTCAAGTGTGGACCAAGAGGTAACAAGGCGTTTCCCTTTCTGTCCAAATGCTCCTCTGTGCCTTCCCGCCTAATCAGTTACAGTGTTCAGCACTGGGAAAGGCAAAACTCTAATGCCGGTTCACAATAGCATCCCATCATACCCAATTTTTTGCCTACCCTGTGGAGATGAGCACAGCGGGGGTCATAAGTGGTGCAGTCAGCTGCTGTGACTGGGTGATTGAAATAATAGGTCGTGGGTTAAATGCAGATGAATAGGCTTCTCTGGCATTTAAAATATTATGGACTGGTGCCCAAATGGTAGAATTAGATGACTTCAGGGTATACAGCACCCAAATCAGTCTCTGAGACTCTTGACATTTTGTTTATAATAAGAAAGACTAAAATTATATCACAGTGTGTTATATTCTGGAAAATTCACACTAATGCTTTACAGAGGTTTCATTCTTTTGCATTGAGAAATGTCAGGAATTAGCATTGCATTGGTTGTATTTTCAAAACTCGATAATGTCATCCAAAATATAGAGACATTGTTTCCACTCAGGAGGCATAAATAAGATAGTGGGCTTTGGAACAGTGACTGAGGGATGTGTTTAATTGCAAAATTCAATCAAAATGAATTGTTTATCAAGTCTTCATTTTTATTTCGACAAGGTCTTGATAGCTAGTATAATGTGAGAATATTTTTATGTAATGTAGTTAACAGAATTATTTCACTTAAATTATTAAGTTCGTTGCTCTATGATCTTTAGCTTCCTCTAAAAATAAAAAAGAAATGTAATCTATAAAATAAATTAACTATAAAATCTTGTATCATAATATTATTTTCTTTTTTCATAATAGGATAATATATTGTGATGTTTATTATGATTATAAGACTGTTCTGTGGCAAGTTATGTGAATATTTAGCTCTACCTTTAACTCTCATTAATAAGAAATTTAGATTTTAATATTGATGTATGTATAGAAAATACCTTCCACTGAAAAGATGATGATTGGTGGTGATGACATTTTGCTGGAAGTAAGAAAAAAAGTGAATATAATTATTAAAATTGCTTTTTCAAGTTGAGGTATGTTAGTATTGTTATCTTTCTATTTTTAAATAAAGGAAGCAATCATACTTTTCTATCAATGGTTCTTTACTGACTCCTCATTAGACAGCTTTAAAAAATTCCCATGTTTGGCTAGGCGCTGTGGCTCATGCCTGTAATTCCAACATTTTGGGGGGCCAAGGTGGGTGGATCACTTGAGGTCAGGAGTTCAAGAGCAGCCTGCCATAAATGATGAACCCCATCTCTACTAAAAAAACAAAATTGCCAGGCATGATGGCGGGTGCCTGTAATCCCAGCTACTCAGGAGGCTGAGGCAGGAGAAGTGCTTGAACCTGGGAGGTGGGGTTTGGAGTGAGCTAAGATTGCATCACTTCACTCCAGCGTGGGTGACAGAGTTGGTTGGGGGGGGATAGGCTTTGGGCACACCTGCAAACAATTGAGAGTTTTGGGGACAAGAGTGTATATAAACTACACAGGCTATTTTAATGAGCAGTCATAATTGCCAACAATTTATTCAGATCTATAGTCCTCAATTCTGTCTGCACCCTGAAATCCCCTAACTTCAAAATAGTGCCTGGTCTTTATTTTCAGATACTCTAGTTCAATTGTCCCATGGTGGGTCCCATGCAGTGGTAGTTTCATGAAATTTGGAATGTTTTCAGCCATTATTATTTCAAATATTTATTTGCCACTTTCAATCTCTCTTCTCCTTCTAGGATTTTTTCTTTTTTTGACAGAGCTTTGCTGTGTTGCCCAGACTGGAATGCAGTGGTGTAATCTTGGCTCATTGCAAGATTACACCACTGCCTCAGCAGTTCCCAAGTTGAAGTGATTCTCCTGCTTCAGCCTCCTGAGTAGCTGGAATTACAGGCACCCACCATCATGCCCAACTAATTTTTGCATTTTTGGTAGAGATGGGCTTTCATCATATTGACAAGGATGGTCTCAAACTCCAGGACTCTAGTGTTCCACCCACCTCAGCCTCCCAAAGTGCTGGGATTACAAGTATGAGCCACTGTGCCCAACCTCATTCTAAAATTTTAATAACATGTTGATATGCTTGATGATGTCACCCATATCTCTAAGACTATTTTCATTTTCTTCATTGTTTTTGATATGTTCCCCAGATTTCTGTTGACTTATCTTCAAGTTCTCTGATATTTATTCTGCCAACTTAAGTCCACAGTTGAGCCCTATTAGTGATTTAAAAATTTTAGCTGTTCTACTTTCAACTCCAGAATTTTTATTTGGTTCTTTAAAAAAAAAAAGTCTCTTTATTGATATTTTGTGAGACATTGACATTTTTTTCTTTAGCTTTTTTACACATGATTTTCTTGAGTTCTTTGGACTTTCTTGTAATAGCTGGTTTGAAGTATTTTTGGTTAAGTCCAACATCTCGGCCCTCTCAGAGTCAGTTTTTATTGACTGCTTTTTCTTTCTCTATCCACAAATGAAATTTTCTTGTTTATTTGCCTGTGTTGTACTTTTGGTTGAAAACTGGATATTTTATATGATGTATTGTAGCAGCTATGGATTCTGATCCCTCTCCATGGGGTGGTAGTAGTTATTGCTTATTGCTGCGGCTGGTGTTTTCTTGTTTATTTAATGACCTGATTGAACACATTATGCAGAGTTGATCGCCTGTGGAGTGTGCAGTCACTGATGTCCCTGCTAATTCTTTGTATTATTGTTTTTGTTTTTAAGCCTGTCTTCTTAGGCATTGCATCTTAGGCTAGCAAATCCTAAATGCCAGCCAATTATTGGTCAGAGGTTGTGCTGAGACACCTTGAGCCTATAGTGCTCCCAATTGTTAAGAAATCTCTGTGTAGATTGAGGCATAGATTCAAAATGACAGTAGTTTACAAATTTTTACCAGCTTTCACTTTCTGCTTGTGTAGGACCTCTGATTCAGGAAAATATGTATAGATCATGGACCGATTCTGGTCTTTCCTTAACATCCATAGAGATTCCTTTTTCTCCTCTGTCTTCACTAGGAATATGTGGGATTTTATCAAACCCCATTACAGCTATCTTATTCTCTAGATCTCCTTGTTAATTTTTGGGCTGGTTGCTACTAGCCCTAACCAGTATTTCAGCTTTAGGCAGCTGTGATGTTGGCCGTCTTTGATTGTTTGCTGAGATTGAGATCACTGTTATTTTCAGCAAAGCTCCTACATATGGGGCTCTTTTTTTCTTTTGCAGGCATTCAAATAAGATCAGTCCAATACACAGCTTGGCAAGCACTGCTGGGATAGTGCAGTGAGTATCTCCAAAAATGTCTTTCAGGAAGTCCTAGCTAGAGCAATCAGTCTAAGAGCAATTGGCATAATTCTAAGCCAATTAATGCAAGAACAGAAAGCCAAACAACGCATGTTGACAAGAAAGAAATAAAAGGCATTCATATAAGAAAAGAAAAAGCGAAATTCTCTCTCTTCCTAATGATATCATGCTGTACAGAGAGAGCCCTAAAGACCCCCCAAAAGGCTCCTAGAACTAATAGTCAAATTTTGTGTCAGGATACAAAATCAACATAGAAAAATCAGTAGCATTTCTGTAAACTAATAATGTTCAAGCTGAGAGACAAAAATGCAATTCCGTTTATAACACACACACACACACACACACACACACACACACACACACACACAAATGAAACAAAAAACCTAGGAATACATCTAACCAAGGAAGCAAAAGTTTTCTGCTAGGAGAACTGGAAAACTCTGCTGAAAGAAATCGTAGATGACACAAACAAATAGAAAAACCACTCTGCTCATGGATAGGAAGAACCAATATTGTTAAAATGACCAACTGCTAAAAGCATTTTACAGTTTCAATGTGATTCCTATCAAACTTCCACATCATTTTTCACATATATAGAAAAAATTTTTTAAGTTCATATGGAACCAAAAAAGAGCCCAAATAGCCAAACAAATCCTAAGCAAAAAGAACAAAGCAAGAGGCCTCACATTTTCCCAACTTCAAACTATACTATAAAGCTCTACAGTAAACAAAACATCATGGTAGTAATATAGTACAAAAACAGATGCATAGTCCAATGGTACAGAACAAAGAACCCCAAAATAAAGCTGCACACCTACAACCTTCTGATCTTTGACAAAGTTGACAAAGATGAGTAATGGGGAAGGGGCTCCCTATTGCATAAATGGTGCTGGGATAACTGGCTAGCTATATGCAGAAAAATGAAGCTGCTTTCACCATTTACAAAAGGTTAACTCAAGATAGATTAAAGATTTAAATGTAAAACTTCAAACTATAAGAATACTAGAAGAAGATCTCAGAAATACCTTTCTGGACTTAAACCTTGGCAAAGAATTTATGATTAAGTCCTCAAAAGCAATTGCAACAGTAAAAAAAAATTGACAATTGGCATCTAATTAAACTAAAGAGCTTCTGCACAGCAAAAGAAGCTGTCAACGGAGTAAACAGACAACTCACAAAGTGGGAGATTATATTTGGAAACTATACATATGACAAAGGTCTACAGAATTTGTAGGGAACTTAAAGAACTCAATAAGCAAAAAACAACTAACCCCATTTAGAAAGTGGGCAAATAACCCCATTAAGAAAGTGGGCAAATGATAGAAACAGAAACTTTTCAAAAGAAGACATACAAGTGGCAAAAAACATAAAAAAGATATTCCACATCACTAATTATCAGGGAAATACAAATCAAAATCACAATGTGATGCCATCTCATACCAGTCAAATGGCTGTTATGAAAAAGACAAAACAGTTACTAGTGAGGGCTTTGGAGAAGAGGGAACACTTAAATACTTGGAGTGGGAATGTAAATTATTTCAGCCACTATGAAAGCAGTATGGAGATTTCTCAAAGAGCTAAAAACAATACTACCATTCAATCCTGCAATCCCATCACTGGGCATAGACTCAAAGGAAAATCAATTATTCTGCCAAAACACACATACATTTTTACATTCACTGCGCTGGAATTCACAATAGTAAATACATGGAATCAACCTAGGTGCCCAAAGATGGTGGTTTGGATAAAGAAAAAGTGGAACATCTACACCATGAAATACTACACAGCCAGAAAAAAGAATGAAGTCATGTACTTTGCAGCAACATAAATGCAGCTAGAGGCCATAATTCTAAGCCAATTAATGCAAGAACAGAAAACCAAACAACGCATGTTCTCACTTACAAGAGGGAGCTAAACATTGGGTACACGTGGACCTAAGGTTGGGAATAAATAAACATTGGGGACTACTAGAGTGGGGAGGAAAGAAGGGAGCAAGAATAGAAAAACTCCCTATTGGGTGTTATGCCCACTATCTGGGTTATGGGATAATTTATACTCCAAACTTTAGTATTACATACCCTCTGAATCTAAAATAAAAGTTGAAATTAAAAAAAAAATTATTCATAAAAGCAATAAGAAAACTGATAAAAGTTGTCTAAATCAACTATTTCAGAAGACTGAAAATTAACAAAAGATTTAGAACAGTCTGAGCAACAGTTATTCAATAAAAATTCCTGAGTCTCAGCTAGAACAGTGAGCTTTGTGGTGTTCAAACTTCCCCTATTGCTATTCTTTTTTACTAGCTCCGTAATACCCTTAAAAGCTAACAGTCTCACAAATAAGGTACCTGTGAAAACCAAGAGCCTACTAGTCACTAATAGCAACATAATGCCTTTGTAGCTTTCCAAAAAGCCTAAAAGCCCATCACCAAAGAATTCTTTTTTATCTGTTTTAAGTTCATGGGTACAAGTATGGGTTTGTTGCATAGGTAAACTTGTGTCATGGAGATTTGTTGTACTGGATTGTTATTCTGTTATTTCTTTGGTAACTTAAAGAGAACTCCCACACCCGAGGCTTATCTCCATCTGTCCTAATGCAAACTCAGTGTGAACAGCTTTTCTCTTGAGCATTTGCTGAAAAAAAAAAAAAAAAAAAAAGATGGCGATTATTTAATAGTAGCTGCCTGGCAGAGGGCTATCAGCTGGAGTGAATAATCTACTAAAAAGAAATCAATTTAAATAGAAAATCTGGAAATAAAATGTTCACAGGGGACTTTGCAAATTGCTGATATATTCATAAGGATCTAGAAAACAACATACAGATTTAGAAATGTGTGCCTGTTCAGGCTTGGTTGCATGCTGGGGAAAAACTTGAGACAGCTTTAAACTCTCATGTCTAGCTTACCTTGTGGCTCTGTTCAAGCAAGAAGTGAAAGCTAAGGCAGAGTTGTCAACTGCTAGATCACTGATGATGCATATCAACATATACACAGTGTCCTTTGATGAAGAGTGTGATATTTATTGGTTAAGGCATTTAAAATTCTTTGTTCAAACGTTAGCTGATTGCTAAACTAACCAGACACTTAAAGTGATCAACAATACAAAGAATTCATACTTTACACAATAAATTTCAGAAAGCATGAAAGAATTATCACCAACTGGCAGCAACAACAGCAAACTAGGTTATTATCAGAATTGCCGCATTATATTATTTATCGTTTCCAGGTTTTAACAACATAAAATATTGAGAGATATGCAAAGACACAGGAAACTAAGGCCCATACACAGGGGAATAAAACCTGTAATATAAACTGTCTGGGAGGAGTTCCAGGTGTTAAACTGACTAGATGAAGGCTTTGAATTAGCAATTCTAAATATGTTAAAAAAGAATGAGAGGAAATCATGCTGAAAGAAGTGAAACAAAGAGATACTGATATGGCATCAAATAGATAATAAAGAGATACAAATTGTTTCAAAAGAGCCAAATAAAAAGGTTTGGAGTTGAAAATTATATTAGGTGAAGAGAAAAATTCACTAGAGATCATTAACAGCAGATTTAAGCTGGTAGAAAAAACATCAGGAAACTTAAAGATAGGTCAATGATACCAACCAGTCTGAGGAACAGCAAGAAAAGGGCATAGAGTAAAAAGAACCAAATTCAGAGACTTATAGGACATGATCACATATACCAACCTACACATAATGAGAGTTTCAGAAGAAAAGGAGTGAGGGAGAAATGGCAGAAAGACTAAAGAAAAATGAGCAAAAGCTTTACACATTTGAGACAAACATGATTTACACATCCAGAAAGCTCAACAAAATTGAAATAGGATAATTTCAAAGGTATCCACACCTAGATACCACCTAATTATAACATTGAAAGACATAGACAAAAAGAGAATGAGAGAAACATCAAGAAGAAGCATTAAGAGAGGAATATATACATTATCCTCAATATGATAGCTGATTCCTAGCCTTCTCATGACAGGAGTCAATGAAATAATATACTCAGTTTGCTGAAAGAAAAAGACTATTAGGAATTCCATATCAATCAAAATTACTCTTGAAACCTGAAGAAAAAAATAATACATTTTCAGATAAACAAAAATTGGAAAACTCATCACTGGGAGAGACCTGATTTGTAAGAAATAAAGGGAAGTAAACAATAACTTGAATACAAAGAATTAAGAGTATGAAAAAAGATAACTGCATTGGCAACTATAAGACAATAAATTTTTTGGTAACATGTATATTAACTCTTACCTAATTTAAAAGGCAACCACATAAAACAAATATTATACCACTGTGTTGATTGACTTAGAAAGTATAAAGATGTAATTTGTATGACAGTAATAGCACATAGGAGGGAGAAGTAGAGGCAAATAAGAGGAATGTTTTTGTATACTATTGAAATGAAGTTAGTGTGAATTGAAGAAGATTGTTATAAATTAATTGCAGTTCTCAGGCCAACCATTAATAATAAATTTAACTTAAAAATTTTAGCAACAAAAGAATCAAGGTAATACATTAGAAAATATATCTATTTAACAGAAAAGAATGCAGTAATAGAGGAACAGAAAACACAAGACATAGAGAAAACAAATAACAGATGGCAGATATAAATTCTACCTTATCAGTAATGACATTAAATGTAAAAGATTTAGATACCACAATCCAAAGGTAGATGTTGCTGAAGAGATTATCAAGAAAAGATCCAACTATCTACAAGCAACACATTTTCGATTTAGATATTCAATATATTTGTTCAAAGACACAAGTAAAAGTATAGAAAAATATGTGTCATGTAAACTGTAGCCAAATAGAGCTGGAGAATTTATGTTAATGTCAGACAAAGTAGACTTTATTATACATAGTATAACAAATTTAACTGGAGACACATGAAGATGTTTTATAATTGTAAATGAGTCTGTCAATCAGGAAACCAAAATAATTAAAAACATGTATGTACTTTTCAACAGCCCCCAAAATATATGAAATAACTGATGGAATTGAAGGCAGAAATATACAGTTCAGCAATAATAACTGGTTACTTCAGTAACCCACTTTGCATAAGGCAAATGATCAACAAGAAAACAAAAGACTTGAACCACATTAAAATGAACAAAGCCAAACTGATACATATACTCCTCTCAAGAACAGCAGAATACCCATTCTTCTCAAGCGCACATGAACAAATCAAGTCAGCCCTCTCTGCTGACAGCCAGGCTGCTGATCCTCACAGCTACTCTACCGGTAGCTGAGTGAGGGAAATGGAAGAAAGAAACCTTTTAAAAAACAGAACAGACCCCACTTTTCCTACAGAGGTTAAGTAGTATTTTGAATATACACTTTTCAATTTGTTGCATACCTGTCATTAATTTCTAGATTTCTGAAATAATTGCATGTGACAGCTTCATCATAGTTATTGAGGAGTAAGATATGTCAAGTTCCTTTTTCCATCATTTTGAAAGTGCTTCAATGATCAGCAGTCACAATTTTCAAAAGCATCCTTGATGAATCAAATGTGAACTAGAGGGGTGAATTGACGTTCTAAATATCTCCTTTGAATACTCATAGCTCTGCATCTGCATCTCCCTCTTGGCATCTGTCCACTCTGCCCTGAAACTTGGTTATATGTATGTAACTCCTGCATATTACAAGTTTGTTGAGAGCAGACACTTGTGTCTTCTTCTATGTGTTTCTTATCTTACACATTTTAAGTGCTCAATATATTGTATGTTGAAGTAACGGATGGAGAAGGAAGTGATTCTGGTAGGATGGGTGTCAATACAAACAAGTGGAGAAGGAAATGGGACTAAAGTGGGGAGCAACCAAATGAGAGGTAGAGAATGGGAAGTGAAAGACAAGTAACGGTGAAGAGAAAAACAAACTCTAGAGAGAAGAAGAGAACTATTATAGTTTATAAGCACAGACTGTGGCTGAGCTTATTTAATGAGCTTATATACAGTTTTCTTGTTCTGTTTCCATTTGGAGATTTTATGCTAGGTAGACCTTAAATATTCAAAATTAGGTCAGAAATCATTAGTTCCCAATGGCCCTAGCAGTTCATCTACTTACTCATTAATTAATCAATTTATTCAAAATGGCTTACAGTCCTAGACATTGGGGGTTCATTGGTGAATAAGAATTAAACAATCCCTCCCCTTTCAAGACTTATTTCTTATTGGCAGAGACAGACCTTAAACAAGTAACCACAGATTTAATTACTTACACTTGTGAATATCCCTCTCTAAAAACTTAAAAATTTTTTAGTATCAAAGAAGCAAGGGTCAGGAAAAAGTACATGCATCAGAGTACAATTGTAAATAAAGAGCAGAGGTGTTCCTTTTAACTGTGGCAAAGTTGGAAATATAAATTCTTTTTCATTTTTTGCTTTTTTTTTATTATACTTTGAGTTCTGGGATACATGTGCAGAATGTGCAGATTTGTTACATAGGTGCAGCAAACCACCATGGCAATGTATACCTATCAACCCATCATCTACATTAGGTATTTCTACTAATGCTATCCCTCCCCTGCCCCCTTACCCCAGACAGGTCCTGGTGTGTAACGTTTGCCTCCCTGTGTCCGTATATTCTCATTGCTCAACTCCCAATTATGAGTGAGAACATGTGGTGTTTGGTTTTCTGTTTCTGTGTTAGTTTACTGAGAATGATGGTTTCCAGCTTTGTCAATGTCCCCACAAAGGACATGAACTCATTATTTTTTATGGCTGCACAGTATCCCATGGTGTATATGTGCCACATTTTCTTTATCCAGTCTATCATTGATCAGCATTTGGGTTGGTTACAAGTCCATGCTATTGTAAATGGTGTTGCAATAAACATACGTGTGCATGTGTCTTTATAGTAGAATGATTTATAATCTTTTGGGTATATGCTCAGTAATGAGATTGCTGGGTCAAATGGTATTTCTGGATTTAGATCCTGAGGAATCACCACACTGTCTTCCACAATGGTTGAACTAATTTACACTCCCACCAACAGTGTAAAAGCATTCCTATTTCTCTGCATCCTCTCCAGCATCTGTTGTTTCTTGACTTTTTAATGATTGCCATTCTAACCGGCATAAGATAATATCCCAATGTGGTTTTGATTTGCATTTCTCTAAAGACCAGTGAAGATGAGCATTTTTTCGTATGTTTGTTGGCTGCATAAATGTCTTCTTTTGAGAAGTGTCTATTCACATCCTTTGTCCATGTTTTGATAGGGTTGTTTCTGTCTTGTAAATTTGTCTAAGTTCCTTGTAGATTCTAGATATTAGCCCTTGATCAAATGGATAGATTGCAAACATTTCTTCCCATTCTGTAGGTTGCCTGTTCACTCTGATGATAGCTTCTTTTGCTGTGCAGAAGCTCCTTAGTTTAATTAGATCCCATTTGTCTATTTTGGCCTGTGTTGCCATTGCTTTGGTGTTTAAGTCATGAAGTCTTTGACCATGCCTATGACTTGAATGGTATTGCCTAGGCTTTCTTCTAGGGTTTTTATGGTTTTAGGTCTTAATTTTATGTCTTTAATCCATTTGAGTTAATTTTTGAATAAGGTGTAAAGAAGGGGTCCAGATTCAGTTTTCTGCATATGGCTAGCCAGTTTTCCCAACACCATTTATTAAACAGAAAATCCTTTCCCCATTGCTTGTTTTTGTCAGGTTTGTCAAAGATCAGATGCTTGTAGATGTGAGGTGTTATTGCTGGGGCCTCTGTTCTGCTCCATTGGTCTATATATCTTCTCTTGGTACCAGTACCATGCTGTTTTGGTTACTGTAGCCTTGTAGTATAATTTGAAGTCAGGTAGTGTGATGCATCCAGCTTTGTTCTTTTTGCTTAAGATTGTCTTGACTATACAAGCTCTTTTTTGGTTCTATATGAAATTTAAAATGTTTTTTTTTTCTAATTCTGTGAAGATATTCAGTGGTAGCTTAATGGGAATAGCTTTGAAACTATAAATTACTTTGGGCAGTATGGCCATTTTCATTATATTTGATTCTTCGTATCCATGAAGATGAAATGTTTTTCCATTTGTTTATGTCCTCTCTTATTTCCTTGAACAGTGGTTTGTAGTTCCCCCTGAAGAGACCTTCACATTTCTTGTGGGTTATATTCCCAGGTATTTTATTCTCTTTGTAGCAATTGTGAATGGGAGTTCACTCATGATTTAGCTGCTCCTTTGTCTTTTATTGGTGTATAGGAATGTTTGTGATTTTTGCACATTCATTTTGTATCCTGAGACTGCTGAAGTTGCTTATCAGCTTAAGGAGAATTTGGGCTGAGCCAATGGAGTTTTCTACACATGTAATCATGCCATCTGCAAACAGAGACAATTTGACTTCCTCTTTTCTTATTTGACTACCTTTTATTTTTTTCTCTTGCCTGATTGCCCTAACCAGAACTTCAAATACTATGTTGAATAGGAGTTGTGAGAGAGGGCATCCTTGTCTTGTGCAGGTTTTCGAAGGGAATGTTTCCAGCTTTTGCCCATTCAGTATGATATTGGCTTTGGGTTTGTCATAAATAGCTCTTATTATTTTTGTGTATGTTCCATCAATACCTAGTTTATTAAGAGTTTTGTTTTTTTTTTTTTTT
>NW_016107906.1:501842-503379 GCF_001604975.1 Cebus imitator
TTTTTTTTAAACAGCTCCTGGCTTCATTGCTTTTTTGAATGGTTTTTTGTGTCTTTATGTCCTTCAGTTCTCCTCCAATCATAGTTATATCTTGTCTTCTGTTAGCTTTTGAATTTGTTTGCTCTTGCTTCTCTAGTTGTTTTAATTGTAATGTTAAGGTGTCAGTTTTGCTTATTTTCCACTTTCTCATGTGGACATTTAATGTGATAAATTTCTCTCTAAACAATGCTTTACTGTATCCCAGGGATTCTGGTATGTTATGTCTGTGTTCTCATTGGTTTCAAAGAACTTACTTATTTCTGCCTTAATTTCATTATTTACCCAGTAGTCATTCACGAGCAGGTTTATCAGTTTCCAAGTAGTTGTGCGGTTTTGAGTGAATTTCTTAAGTTTGCGTTCTAATTAGATTGCACTGGGGTCTGATAGACTTTCGTTACAATTTCCGTTCTTTTGCATTTGCTGGGGAATGTTTTATTTCCAATTATATGGTCAATTTTAGACTAAATGCTGTGTAGTGCTGAGAAGAATGTACATTCTGTGGATTTGGGGTGGAGAGTTCTGTAGATGTCTATTAGGTCTGCTTGGTCCAGAACTGAGTTCCTGTCCTAAATATCCTTAATTTGCTGTCCCATTTTTCTGTCTAATATTGACAGTGGGGTATTAAAATCTCCCCCCCCCATTATTATGTGGGAGTCTAAGTCTCTTTGTAGGTCTCTAAGAACTTGCTTTATGAATCTGGGTGCTCCCGTATTGGGTGCATATATATTTAGGATAGTTACCTCTTCCTGTTGCATTAATCCCTTTACCATTATGTAACCCCTTTGTCTCTTTTAATCTTTGTTAAAGTCTGTTTTATCAGAGACTAGGATTGCAATCCCTGCTTTTTTTTTTTTTCTTTCCATTTGCTTGGTAAATATTCTTCCTTCTTTTTATTTTGAGCCTATGTGTGTCTTTCCTTGTGAGATAGGCCTACTGAATATAGCATACCAGTGGGTCTTGACTCTTTATCCAACTTGCCAGTCTGTGTCTTATAATTGAGACATTTAGCCCATTTACAATTAAGGCTAATATTATTGTGTGTGAATTTGATCCTGTCAATATGATGCTAGCTTGTTATTTTGCACATTGGTTGATGCAGTTCCTTCATAGTGTCGATGGTCTTCACATTTTGGTGTTTTTGCGGTGGCTGTTACTGGTTTTTCCTTTCCATATTTAGTGCTTATTTTAGGAGCTCTTGTAAGGCAGGCCTGGTGGTGACAAAATCTCTCAGCATTTGCTTATCTGTAAGGGATTTTATTTTTTCTTCTCTTCTGAAGCTTAGTTTGGCCAAATATGAAATTCTAGATTGAAAATTCTTTAAGAATGTTGAATACTAGCTTCCACTGTCTTATGGATTGTTGGGTTTCTGCACTAGTCAAATGTAGGTTTTATCTTTTCACATAATCCCATTTTACTAGAATTTTTTTTGTTTCTTTTTATTCTTTTTTCTCTAATCTTTTTTTCGTGCTTTATTTCATTAAGTTTATTTTTAATCTCA
>NW_016107906.1:503399-619756 GCF_001604975.1 Cebus imitator
GCTTGATTGATGTGGCCATCAGTACTTGCATATGCTTCACAAACTTTTCATGCTGTGTTTTTCAGCTCCATTAGGCCATTTATGTTCTTCTCTAAACTGGTTATTTTAATTAGCCATTCCTGTAATCTTTTATCAAGTTTCTTAGCTTCCTTGCATAGGGTTGAAACATGCTCCTTTAGTTCAGAGCAGTTTATTACCCACCTTCTGAAGCCTACTTCTGTCAATTCATCAAATTCATTCTCCATCCCGTTTTGTTCTGTTGCTGGTGGGGACTTGTGATCCTTTGGAGGAAAAGAGGCATTCTTGTTTTTGGAAATGTCAGCCTTTTTGCACTGGTTTTTCCTCATCTTCTTGGATTTATCTACCTTTGGTCTTTGATGTTGGTAACCTTCAGATGGAGTTTTTGCTTGGGTGTCCTTTCTGTTTATGTTAATGCTATTGCTTTCTGTTTGTTAGTTCTCCTTCTAACAGTCAGGCCTCTCTCTTGGAGGTCTGCTGGAGTTTGCTGGAGATCTGTTCCAGACCCTCTTTGCCTGGGTATAACCAGTGGAGCCTGCAGAACAGCAAAGGTTGCTGCCTTGTCCTTCCTCTGGAAGCTTCATCTCAGAGGGGCACCCACTAGATGCTAGATGAAGCTCACCTGTATGAGGAGTCTGTTGACCCCTGCTTGGATGTGTCTCCCAGTCAGGAGGCACAGGGATCAGGGACCCATTTGGGGATGCAATCTGTCCCTTAGCAGACCTCAAGCACTGTGCTGGAAGATGTACTCTCTTCAGAGCTGGCAGGCAGGCACATTAAAGTCTGCTGAAGGTGTGCCCAAAGCCACCCTTCCCCCAGGTACTCTGTCCTAGGGAGATGGGAGTTTTATCTACAAGACCCTGGCTAGGACTGCTGCCTTTCTTTCAGAGATGCCTTGCCCAGAGAGGAGGAATCTAGAGAGACAGTCTGACTGCAGGGGCTTTGCTACACTGTGGTGGGCTCCACCAAGTTTGAACTTCCTGGTAGCTTTGTTTACACTGTGAGGGGAAAACCACCTACTCAAGCCTCAGTAATGGTGGATGTCCCTCTTCCCACCAAGCTCAAGCATCCCAGGTGAACTTCAGATTACTGTGCAGGCAGTGACAATTTCAAGCCAGTGGATCTTAGCTTGCTGGGTTCTGTTGGGGTGGGAGCTCAGCAAGACCACTTGGCTCCCTGGCTTCAGCCCCCTTTCCATGGGAGCGTACAATTCTGTCTCACTTGTGTTTCAGGCACCACTGGGGTATGAAAAAATCTGCTGCAGCTAGCTTGATGTCTGCCCAAATGGCAGCTCAGTTTTATGCTTGAAACCCAGGGCTTTGGTGGTGTAGGCACCTGAGGGAATCTCCTGGTCTGTGAGTTGCAAAGACCATGGGAAAAGCAATGTATTTGGGGCAGAATACACTGTTCTTCATGGCACAGTCCCTTAGGGCTTCCCTTGTCTAGGTCAGGGACTTCCTTGACCCCTTACACTTCCTGGGTGAGGGGATGCTTTACCGTGCTTCTGCTGTTGCACCCACTGTCGAACCAGCCTCAGTGACATGAACTGGGTACCTCAATTGGAAATGCAGAAATCACGTGCCTCTGCATTGGTCTCTCTGGGAGCTGCAGACTGGAGCTTGTCCTATTTGGCCATCTTGCCTCTGAAATAGTGAAACTCTTTTTTTTTTCCCAAATAGCACTTAACATGAGATGAGAGCATGTTCTAGGTAACAAAATTATTAATACGAATAGATACATGTCTAACATATAACTGTTTCTTATATCAACTTCAGAAAGTTGAAGCAATGATAAACTGTCATTTTGTAACCTATAAACAATAAAATTGGGGATGCCACTTAAAGATGATAGAATTTTTCAAATATAAGAAATCCTTAGAAAAAAATGTGATATTAAAGTTGGACTGTCCACCTCTATGCCAATAATTTAACAGAAGTTATATGTGACAGTCAGTTAACATAACAGTCAGTAGAATCTCACACTTTCGATATATTTTTATCTTATACTATGGTTCTTTAAGTTATTTTGGTCATAGAATAGTATAAAAATTGAGCGCTATGGAACGATTTCTCAGAAAAATATGGAATTTATAACATCTTATGTATGCTATTACTTTTAACTGCAAAAACTGTGATTACTTTTGCACCAACCTAATAATTTACTGAACTTGAAGGAGTTCTTTTTTTTCTTTTTCTTTTTTTTTTTTTTTTTTTTTTTTTTTTTTTTTTTTTTTTTTTTTTTTTTTTTTTTGTGATGGAGTCTTCCCCAGTTCCCCTGCTGTAATGCAGTGGTGTGATCTTGGCTCACTGCAACCTCTGCCTCCAAAGTCCGTCAGTGGCTCCGTAGGGCTTAAGAAACGCTTTTGTTCAATAGTCAAGTTTGTAATGTGTATTGGTTTCTATCCCTTTAAAGGCCTGGCATTAAACAGAATAGATGCTCAAGAAATATTTAATTTTCTTCAAGGTAGGCATCTGAATATTTTAATTTTAAAATGATCTTTAAATCAATATAGTTAAAATGGTCATATTTCCCAAAGAAATGTATGGATTCAATGATATTCTTATCAAACTACCATCATATTTTACAGAACTTGGAGAAAAAAAAAACTATTCTAAAGATCACATGGAACTAAAAAAGTGAACAGCCAAAACAATCCTAAGCAAAAAGAACAAAGTCAGAGGCATCACATTATTTGACTTCAGATTATACTACAGGACTACAGCAAATGAAACAACATGGTACTGGTACAAAAACAGACACATAGACTAATGGAACAGAATAGAGAACTTAGAAATAAAGCTGTCCACCTACAACCATCTCATCTACAAAGACAACAATACTAAAAAACGAAAAACAATTGGGAAAGGATCCCCTATTCAATAAATGGTCCTGGGATAACTGGCTAGTCATATGCAGAAGAATAAAACTAGACTCCTGCCTTTCACTATATACAAAAAATTAACTCAACATGGATTAAAGTTTTAAATGGGCCAGGTGCAGTGGCTCATACCTTTAATCACAGCACTTTGGGAGACCGAGGCCAAGGCCAGCAGATTATTTGAGGTCAGGATTTCAAGACCAGCCTGGCCAACATGGTGAAACCCTGTCTCTACTAAAAATACAAAAATTAGTTGGGCATAGTTGTACACATCTGTAATCCCAGCAACTCGGGAGACTGAAGCAGGAGAATCACTTGAACCTGGGAGATGGAGACTGCAGTGAGCTGAGATTGTGTCACTGCACTCCGGCCTGAGTGGCAAGAGGGAAACTTTGTCTCAGAAAAAGTGTTTGAAATATAAGATCTCAGACTATAAGAATCCTACAGGAAAACCTCAGAAAGATTATTCTGGACATGGGCCCTAAGAAACAATTTTAATTCTAGTTAATTTTCTGACATTCATTTGCTGGGTGATCTTCAGAAAATCTTATTTCCTGAGCTGAACTCCATATTTTGGCCTACCTCTCATAATCATTGTTATGATCAGATGAAATTATTGTCTGAAGGGAGCTTGAAAACTATACAGTTACATACACATGAAACATTGTAACTATTATTTTCTGATTAATTAGATTTCCTATAAGTTGTGAAAGACATATTGAAGGCTTTCTTTGTTTTAAACCTGAAAAGATTATATATGTTCTTGGCTATATAAGAAAATTGATTATTTCTCTAGTATATATTTGCCTCTGGACTCTTGCAACCATTTTTTCCATTGCAAGTAGCACTAAAAGGAGATAAAAGTGGATAAAATTTACATGGTTTGAAAATTTTCTAAAACTAAGTGTCCAGCAAACATTTTAGTGCCTGTGATTATATTTCAAAGAGACAATATTGAAGGAGAATGGTGTAATGGGGAGAGCTGGACACAAGACAATGAGGAGAATGAAAAATAGGATGGAGAGGAGGGAAAGGATGAATAAATGTTTCTAGAAAGCATCAGGACGATGGTAGCTAACCCAGACCAGGGCTAAATCACTTTTAGAAATCTGTATTACACTTTTTCTTTATGGAAGTGCCAATTAAACTAAGAAGCAGTGCCGTAAACCAAGAAGAATGCAAGTATCTGAGCCAGATGGATAACAGTTTGAATACAGGTTCAGGATTCCAGCTACCTGAACTTAGGTTATTTGACTTCTGTTCAGTAGTCTCCTCATAGGTAAAAAATTACCTGGAATATTCCTGGACCCATGGTTGGTGTTCTGTAAATGGAAGCTATTTTTTTTGTACCCAAGGTTGGATAAGGATGGAATTAGAGGACAAAATGTGTTTAGTTATTGGATAGGAGAAAACAACATCTTGAGTGGGTATGCATTGTACATATAATTGAGACTATACTATACTCATGAATAATAAGTATGATTTTTGGTAAGAGCAAATATGTAAAGAAATCAGAAGTTGAAAAAATAAGCAATCATAATTGTATATTTTTATCCAATTTGAAGTGTATGGGTATTATTGTAAGTACTTCAAAGCTTCAGAGAAAGTTGGAGTTCATTCATTTCATGGCACTCAGCTATAGTCATTGACCAAAAATAAATTTGAGCATGGCATATCACTATATATTGACTTTCCCAGATCGTTGTGGGATCTGGAAGCAAGAGATAGAACTGCACTTGAAGCTGCAAGTGTCTTAGAATTTTTATATAGTTTGAAAGACCTATATGGTGGAGCCTCACTTAGATGATAACACAGCTGCTCTGTAAATATTGTGGAAAAGGGTTTAAGTTCAATCACACAGTCTCCAGTCATAGGGAAAATGTTCAGAAAACATGGCTATTAAAGAAATTGGGTCATCCATCAACGAGATTATAATTTGATTTTCAAGATCAGAGATAGATACTTTATCTCACCCAGATCTTACTACCTTCCTGTGCTCAGGAAAGCAATCTTCTTGACTCAGCCATGTTCAGCTTCATCTCTGCAGTGTGCTTCCTTTTTGGATGCAGATTAGCCTGGTTCCCTGTCAAGTCACCTTCTCCTCCTGTTGGTTGCCAACACTGATGCTCTAGCCCATGTTTTGCTTTAGTGCTTCTTAAATGAGAAGCCAATCCTTGCCTCACTTGTGTTCCTTTTTTGCTATTAAGATACCAAACAAAAAAAAACCAAAGCTTTTGTGGACTTTTAATCACTTTGGACCTAACTTTAATTTTCACCTTTCCTTCTCTGGTTTTTAATGGGGGCTTCTGGCAGAAAAGTTTACACCAGCGAACACCTGCAGAACATGTTATCACCCAAATCTCCCCTCCTCTTTTATATGGACTCATGATCTCATAGTAGGTTTAAACTTGTCACTTTTGCTTTAAGGGGGTTCCCCTCCAGAAAAGGTTTCTCTCTCAAGAAACAAATGAAAAAATCAAAAAACTAAATAAAACTTTGTTGAAAGCTCTCCTCAAGAAAATCTTTTAGACCTAGATTTTTAAATTCTAAGATGATCAAATATTGGGCCACTTCCTTCATGTGGTGGTTAACAGTTTTGAGTTAAAATAGGTCTTTGTGTAATAAAACATGCTCCTGGTAATTTTATAATCACACTAAGTTTTGTTAGTCTTTTATAAAAATAGATTATTATCTGTTTTAACAAACTTTTTTAACATTGAAAAAGATATCCCAAGTAATTTCTCCTGGAACCTGGATGACAAAGAGGGGGCTGTTTTTGGAGAAAAGAGTAAATTAAATCTGTAAGTTACAAACACAATGGAAGAATGGGATGTTTATAAAAGTTCTTACATGCAATAAACCAAATGTTTAGCAGTGAGATTAAGCTTCAATTTCAAATTGTTTGCCTTTAAACAGCAATTTCTGCATGGTGCTTTGGAAAGCCCTGATTTGGTGCTGGCCGCTTAATTGATAAATGCAATTCAACTTTCCCCTCAATGAAAAAGTAAGGCATTAGACTGGATGTCTTTGGGATGCAGAGCAGTAAACAACACGGCTCTAAATTGTAATAGGAACAATGCCATTTTTTTTCTAGAATCGTTAATTCCTTATCTTGCGGATGCATGCCTGCTAACTAGCCCTTTGTATTTACTTCAGATTCATCAGTTTGAGATGCTGCCGTAATGTATTCTTACAGATTAAAACAAGCATTCTTTATTGAGAGCAAAAACACATCATCTTAGTTTCAGGTCATCCCACGTGATTGTTGAGAAGATTTCACAGTTGAATGGTCAATGTAAACTTTACTCAGAAATCATTTAGGTGGTTATGAACCCATAACAAGCAGCAAGTTTGTTTGCTTTCTAAACACTGAGATTTCACATTATAGCTGGGCTGTTGTGGGTGGCATATTTCCACAGCATCTTCAGTTTGTCTCCCAAATGGATTAGGCCAGAGGGTCCTACTTTGCCAGACTGTCTTATAGCTTTACAGATACCCTAGTTAGTAAAATTAATGAAGTGAGCACTAGGTTTTGTTTGCCTTTCCTTGAAATATTTATCTAGAAGAGTGGGTGGTGATTTCACTGATTTCATGTATTGGTAAATTTAGGGTTCAAACAAAGATCTATTCTTTCTCTCCCCTTCCTTCCTCTCTTAGTTGTCACTTCCTTCTGCCACCTCATTTACAAATGAGGGAAATAAACCTCCAGAAGGTGAAGAGGCTAGCTCATGATCACGTGATCAGGTTGCTCAGAGTCAGGCTTAGGACTAGGTTTTTTGATTCCCAGTGAAAGATCAATTCATCTAGAATCCTAAAATAAATAATTTGCTTTATCCCTATGGTAGAATTAGTAATTTTAGAGTAGGTATTTAGGTGGTAGGAGCAGAGCAGGAGAGCTCCCCTTCCCGCAACCAGGAATGTCAGGCAATCATCAGGTGATGGTCTACGAGTTGTTAAACTGTCTCTCTAAAATAATAATTGGTCACAGCTAGTGCCAGGAAAAGGCAGCTCCCTATAGATAGAAAACACCCGAAGCTGGGGATTAGCAGCTTCCTGATAACATCTCTGGAGTTGGGTGATTTCAAGCATGTGCACTGAGAGGCAAAATGGCAGAGTTTAACCGGTATATAACCTCCTCTAGGAAGGCTCAACTGGTAAGAGGAAAAACACCTGAAGTGAGCATGTGCACAACTTTGGTAAACACACTGTACACAAGGCTTCTCTCAAGTGCTGGCTACTATGCATGCAGACACCTTGCTTCAAGGAAATACCAGGAGAGAAAAAACACAAACTCTAGAACCATGCCAGTGTCTAGAACCCCAAGTCAAGGGTTAGACGGTGCACTTGGATTTCTCAAGTTGTCCACTTGTCCCTCTTCTAAGTGTACTATACTACCTCTCATTCTTGCTCTAAAACTTTTTTAGTAAACTTTCACTCCTGCTCTAAAATTTGCTTTGGTCTCTCACTCAGCCTTATGACCTTGACAAATTGGTTCCTCTAAAAAGGCAAGAATCAAGTTGCTGCAGACCCATATGGATTCACCACTGCTAACAGTAATTGTTAAGATGCCTTATGTAAAATTGCATAAGAATGCTTACTAATAACACGAACTAAATACTGTAATGCTGATGAGGAGCCCAATCTTTACATGGGCAAAGGCTTGGAAGAGATTAACCAATGTTTACAATTAGGAATATTTAGACCACCATCACCTATTCACAAAAGCAGCAATTTCTGAAAGTATCTATATGTTAAAAATGGATTCTCATGCAAAATATTGCCTCTGCACAATTACAACAATTGATTTTTATTACTCCAAGTCTAGATTTACATATCAAAGTTCTAACACCCAGTGGGAACTTGGCACGGCTTTACCTTAGTTCTGCAAGATGAGAGTCAAAGACTTCTTTTTTCCTGAGTTCTGTTCCCAGTGATGCATCCTAATCAATTTTTCCCCCTAATCCTAAAGCCCCACCACTTGACTCAAAGTTTCTTCTGCTGTGGATGTTTTGCTCATTTAAGGAGGTAACATATGCTGGCTCCATCTATAATGTGCCAGCTCCACCTGACTTTTAGAAGTCAACACAAAAGAATTTTTTATTTTAAAAAGCATCCTCCTCGGTTTTTGATCGATCACATACTTTGCAGATTTAATATATCATTTTTGCAACATCTTAAGAGTTCCCGCTTTGTCAGTTTTAATTCATGGCTTGACGTCACTGAAAGATTTCTCCATGTGCTCAGCCATCACAATCTCTTCTCCCAACCCTTTGCAGGAAAAAATGAAACAACCTAAAGGATAGCTACAATTTTGGCTCTTTTTTTGTCTAACTCAGGAAGATTTGTCCACATTGAAAGGGCACAACTGGAAAAAAACAAAGGGCTATAATAGTCAAAACCAAACCATTTTTCAAGTGATTTTTTTGTTTATGCAACTTTTTGTTTTTTCTATTTGCTTTCTATGAGTAGTTAAAATATTCAATATTCATGCTTTTTTAAGAGGTAGTTTGTTGTTTATATTTTAATTGAGATTGAAGGAGTCAAGTTCACCCTAGGCAGTATTAGTTATTCTAAGATATGCAGTTCTTATTCCTCATGAGACTGAGGCTAAAATTATTAACCTTGCTTTTAGGTTTCAGGCTGGCTAAGTATGGAAGTGATACTATGTCTGAAAATAAGCAAATAATATTACCTACTTATATGGATGTTGTGAAAATCAAGTGAGGTGATGCATATAAAATGCTTAGTATGGTGTCTGGTACATAGTAAACATTCAGTATATCATTAGCTGGTACATAGTAAACATTCAGTATATCATTAGCTATAGTAATAATAGTAACAATAGTTTCCTTTTTAGTAACATGAGAATTGAGGTAATTAATTGTCACTAATCTGTGGGGGAGCTCCACCAAGATGGCCAAATAGAAACAGCTCCAGAGGGCAGTACCAGTGAGAGCAACACAGAGGGCGAGTAATTGCTGTATTTTCAACTGAGGTACCAGGTGCATCTCATTGGGACTGGTTGGACAGTGGGTGTAGCCTAAGGAGGGTGAGCTGAGGCCGGGTGGGGCACTGCATAACCCCCCGGAAGTGCAGCAGACCGGAGGACCCCCCCCCCCGCCCGCGTACCCAGTGGAGGACATCAGGGGCTTTTCCGGCCATGCCGGCATTCAGTTCAGACACTGTGCGGTCTTTATAGCCCGCAGACCAGGAGATTCCTGCCAGCCCACAGGTGCCACGGGTTTCTAGCACAAAAACCCACAGAAATCTAGGCAGCTAGTTTAATGTCTGCCTGGAACACCTGCAAGACAGAGATTCCCCTGAAACAGTGAGGGCTGAAGGCAGGCAGCCAGGTGATCTTGTTCGGCAGGTCCCATCCACACAAAGATCAGCAATCAGAAATGAACTGGCTGGAGAGTTTTGCAGCCAGTGCAACAGTTTGAACTTGACCCAGGACAGTTGACCTCTGTGGGGGAAGGGTGTCCACCATTACCAAGGCAGTTCTAACCTTACGTGTATGAACAAAACCACAAGGACATTTACCCAACAGCTGGACAGAGCCCACAGCAGCTCAGCAACGCCTCGACAGGCGAACTGTGACTACACTCCCTCCTTGCTGGGCAGGGCATCTCTGAAGAAAGGAAGCAGCACATCAGGGACTTATAAATAAAGCCCCACCTTCCCAGGACAGAGGACCTGGGAAAAGAGGCGGTTCTAAGTTCTGCTGCAGCAGACTTAAATGTCCCTGCCTAGCAGCTCTGAAGGGATCAACTGAGCTCCTAGCACAGCATTTGAGCTCTGATAAGGGACAGATTACCTCCTCAAGTGGCTCCCTGACCCCTGTTTATCAAAAGAGATACCACATAAAGGAAAGCTCTAGCTGATATCTGGAGGGTACCCTTAGGGAATGAAGATATCAGAAGAAGGAACCGGCAGCAACCCTTTCTGTTCTGCAGCCCCCGTGGGTCATTCCCAGGCAAGCAGGTTATGGAGTGGACCTCCAGCAGTCCTGCAGCAGAGAGGCCTGTTAGAAGGAAAACTTAAAAAAAAAAAATAGCTTCAACAGAAAAGATGTCCACTCAGAGACCCCATCCAAAAGTCAGCTTCAAAGACCAAAGGTAGATAAACCCAAAAAGATGGAAAGAAACCACTGAATAAAGGATGAAATCACCAAAAACCAGAACACCTGTCCTCCTCCAAGGGATCACAACCCTCACCAGCAAGGGAACAAAATGGATGGAAAATGAGTTTGATGAATTGACAGAAGCAGGCTTCAGAAGGGGGTAATAACAAACTTCTCTGAGCTAAAGGAACATGCTCTAAACCAATGCAAGAAACAAAAGAACTTGAAAAATGCTAACTAGAATAACCAGTTTAGAGAAGAACATAAATGACTTGATGGAGCTGAAAAACTTCATAAAGCAAACACAAGTTTCAATAGCCGAATTGATCAAGCAGAAGAAAGGATATCAGAGATTGAAGACCAGCTCAATGAAATAAAATGAGAAGACAAGATTAGAGAAAAAAAGAGTGAAAAGAAATAAAGCCTCCAAGAAATATGGGATTATGTGAAAAGACCTAATCTATGTTTGATAGGTATACCTGAATGTGATGGGGAGAATAAATCCAAGCTGGAAAACACTCTTCAGGATACTATCCAGGAGAACTTCCCCAGTCTAGCAAGGCAGGCCAACATTCAAATCCAGGAAACACAGAGAACACCACAAAGATATTCCTCAAGAAAAGCCACCCCAAGACACATAGTTGTCAGATTCACCAGAGTTGAAATGAAGGAAAAACTCCTAAGGGCAGCCAGAGAGAAAGGTCGAGTCACCCACAAAGGAAAGACCATCAGGCTCACAGTGGATCTCTTGGCAGAGACCCTGCAAGCTATAAGGGAGTGGGGGCCAATATTCAACATTCTTAAAGAAATTTCAACCCAGAATTTCATAAACAGTCAAACTAATCTTCATACTTGAAGGAGAAATAAAATCCTTTACAGACAAGCAATGGCTGAGAGATTTCATCACCATCAGGCCTGTCTTGTAAGAGCTCCTGAAGGAAGCACTAAACATGGAAAAGAACAACCAGTACCATCCACTGCAAAAATGTAGCAAATGGTAAAGACCATCAACACAATGAAGAAACTGTGTCAACTAACAGGCAAAACAACCGGCTAGTATTAAAAAGGCAGTAACAAATTCACACATACCATTATTAACCTTAAATGTAAACAGGCTAAATGCCCAAATCAAAAGACACAGATTGGCAAATTGGATAAAAAGTCAATATCCATCAATATGCTGTATTCAGGAGACCCATCTCATGTGCAAAGACACACATAGACTCAAAATAAAGGGATGGAGGAAATTTTGCCAAGCAAACAGAGAGCAAAAAAGCAGGGGTTGCAATCCTAGTCTCTAATAAAATGGACTGTAAACCAACAAAGATCAAAAGAGATAAAGAAGGGCATTACATAATGGTAAAAGGATCAATGCAACAAGAATAGTTGGCCAGCCATGTGCAGAAAGCTGAAACTGGACCCCTTCCTTACACCTTACACTAAAATTAACTCCGGATGGATTAAAGACTTAAACATAAGACCTAACATCATAAAAACCCTAGAAGAAAACCTAGGCAATACCTTTAAGGACATAGGCATAGGCAAGGACTTCATGACTAAAACACCAAAAGCAATGGCAACAAAAGCCAAAATAGACAAATGGGATCTAATTAAGAGCTTCTGCAGAACAAAAGAAACAATCATTAGAGTGAATTGGCAACCAACAGAATGGGAAAAAACTTTTGCAATCTACCCATCTGACAAAGGGCTAATATCTAGAATCTACAAAAAAACTAAAAAAATGCAAGAAAAAAAATCCCATCAAAAAGTGGTGAAAGATATGAACAGCTACTTTTCAAAAAAGACATTGAAAGGGCCAACAAACATATGAAGAAATGCTCATCATCACTTGTCATTAGAGAAATGCAAATCAAAACTGCATTGAGATACTATCTCATGCCAGTTAGAATAGCGATCATTAAAAAATCAGGAGACAACAGACGCTGGAGAGGATGTGGAGAAATAGGAAAACTTTTACACTGTTGGTGGAAGTATAAATTAGTTCAACCATTGTGAAAGACAGCATGGTGATTCTTTAAGGATCTAGAACTAGAAATACCATTTGACCCAATAATCCCATTACTGGGTATATACCCAAAGGATTATAAATCATTCTATTATAAAGACACATGTACAGGTATGTTCATTTGGGCACTGTTTAGAATAACAAAGACTTGGAATCAACCCAAATGCCCATCAATGATAGACTGGATAAAGAAAATGTGGCACATAGGTACCATGGAATTCTATGCAGCCATAAAAAAAAGTTAAGTTCATGTCCTTTGCAGAGACATGGATGAATCTGGAAACTATCATTCTCAGCAAACTGACGCAAGAACAGAAAACCAAACACTGCATGTTCTCACTCATAAGTGGGTGTCGAATGATGAGAACACATGGACATAGGGAGGGAAACTTCACACACTGGGGTCTGTTGGGGGATGGTGGGCTAGGGGAGGCATGGCAGGGGGTGCAGAGATTGGGGAGAGACAACATTAGGAAAAATGCTTAATGTAGGTGATGGGGGGATAGAGGCAGCAAACCAACATGGCATGTGTATACATATGTAACAATTTTGTACGATCTACATAGGTACCCTAGAACTTAAAGTAAAATAAAACAAATAAAATAAAAAATAAATTAACTTTTAATAGAAAAAAAAGAAAGTCTGTATGACTGGAAAGTAAAAATCAATTTCTAGAAAATATTTCTAATACTGCTATTTTTCTCTATAATTTTAAATGTTTCCAAAGTTTATGCAAAATCCATAGATTTAAAGGATTGCAATAAAGCTTTAAAGGATTGTAGTTAAAAAAGTAACGTTTTTATATACAATAGAAGAGAAAAGAAAATAACATACGCAGGGTGATTTCCATGCTTTTGCTCTGTTGAATTTCAGATTGGCCTCAGAGCCTGACACAGCTAGGATAAGAGGACCATTTGCTTCTGACCTCACATCCATGAAAAGGCCTTGAATTTAGACTTTTAGTATATCTACTAATAAATTATATAGAAAGCCCCAGAAACATCCTAACAAACAGGCTTATATCTCTGTCATAGAGCTTTAGTCCTGTGTCTTTTTTCTGAACTTGCCTTCAGTGTTCAGTGTTCTAATTTTTTAATAATTTTTTAAAATCCTGCAATTATCTTGGAATAGGGTATTTAATTTTATTGTATTTGTGCATGTGTGCCCAAAGCAAATCATTAATTTGCTAAATATAAACATTTTTGATACACTCTCATTTTTGTGACTTCATTTTGTCTTTCTTTTTTAAAAAATTTGAATATGCATGGTGTTTCCAAAAGTGGAAAATATCCAGGCTTTTTTTTTTTTTTTTTTTTTTTGACCCTCAGGAGTGCCTAGCAAGAAATCCAAGTGGTACTGCACTTAACAGATAGCTTTAGGAGGCATGAATGGAGTGTAGAAAATGGAGGGGAACAGAGAAACCAGGGAAATGGGGGATGAAGGCCCATTGACAATTGCTACAGACAAAGATTGTTCTTGGTTGTCTGGATAAGTTAGAGTCAGAAACTCTCCTATTGAACACCGTAGTAAATAGTACATTCTTTACCTAAAATTATTGAAGATCCTCATTTGAAGTTTAAAGTAGTTAAACTTCTGTTGCAATGTTTCTAGTTGAGATACACTGCTAAGAGAAAAATGCAAAAGAAAAGAATGTGAGAAAAACAGTGATGGATTTGCAATCGAGATATTTAAATAACTTGAGCTGTTTCTCTTTGCAACATATACAAGAAGCCTATTACCTGCCTTGACTATGAAGGAATAGCATGCATAAATAGGTGCAGAATTTATGTTAATTTTAGCATATGTAAATTACCTTTATTAATAGGTCTTACTGAATGTAAAATGTGTCCTCAACCACTGCAGACCTTTAATAAAATAAGAGCAACAGAAAATTTATCTTCTCTATAATAGACATAAAAATACAAGTTAAAAATCAAACAGAGTAGGGAGAACAGAAAGTTGTGAGCTGTTGAAAATGAATATATTTATTCAAGTATATTTGTACTTAGCACTGATAAATTTTGTATATGCATCAAAAAGCAGAAAATATTTTTACTATTTTTACTTTGGGTTAATGTAGTCATGTGCAGGGCTTGAACAAATAAATTCAAATTTGAATCCAGTAGATTGATAGGAGGTTATAAAAAAGAGATATTACTGATAACTTTCATTGTCTGGTTATTACATTGTTGGTCTAATCTCATGTGTTTTCATATTGTAATCTCAAAGAAAACTAATTTATATATATATTTAATATTAAAACGGACTTATTGCAAGGACTATTTTAGTTTTAATTTTTTCATACATATTATATGTATATACACATATATAAATTTCATACGTAAATTACACACATATATGTAATTTTGTTCACCATTAAAATATGAACCAGTTGGCATATTTCTATTTAAACCAAGGTGGCACGTACCAGTTAAATGTGTCTGGTGTTTATAAATTGTGGAGGCAGAAACATATTCTAAAATACTAGGTCTTTTATTGGAGAAACCTGAAAGGGGGCATATCAGTCAGGCCCCTGATTTATTGGAAAGAAACTGTGGATGGCTACGTCTTTTCTGTGTTTTGCTTTTATTTCCCAGGATATGCTGATACTGTTCTTTATCATTTGTGTGTTCCAATATTTAATGATGTAATGCTGCCTTCTGTTGTAGACTCTGTGTAGTCTTGGTGTTAGCCTGATGCTTGATAATAGAAATGTGATAGCCTTGACACCAAAAAATGAGAAGGATCTCAATCTGTGTAGTCTCAGTATTATAGACCTAGGTCACAAGATGACAAAGTTATCCAAGAAGATATGGTCACTGGAAGAGAGTATTAAGGAAAACATCTCTAGTTAGTTTGACATTTGTATTCACAGGTTCACTGCTTCTAACTATTGTGATGGTGCCCTTACTGCTTATTATATGGTCTGGCAATATTAAGTTGAAGTGAGCTGGTTGAACTGAAAACATTATACAAGTAGAATTCGGCTTTTTTGCAAGTCCTGTAAATGTTTACCTTCTTTCTGTCTTCTCTAACTCCAGACAGGTCACAGTTCTCTATGTAAATAATAGAAGCAACCAATATTTCTGTTTAAAAAATAATAATGTATTATTTTAAAATTATATTATTTTTTAAAAATTGATAAATAAAAATTGTGTATATTTATCATGTAAAACAAGAAGTTTGGAAGTAAGTATGCATTGTAGAATGGCTAAATAGAACTAATTAACATATGCAGTACCTTACACATTTATCATTTGTTTGTGATAGGAACACTTAAAATCCACTTTCCTAGTGAACTTTCTCAAGAATACATTGCTGTTAACTATAGTCACTATGTTGTACAATAGATCTCTAGATCCTTTTCCTCCTGTCTTTTGGAAATTTTGAACCCTTTGACCGACATTTCCCCAATCCTCATCTCCCTACCCCTGGTAAGCACAATTCTGCTCTCAGCTTCTGAGTTCAACTTTTAGATTTTTTAAAGAGTCAATTAAAAAGTGCAAAATTTAGTATAGTTTCATGGTAGTTGTCACTAAAACATTTGATTTCTTTTTTACTATCTTTCCTGTCTTTCATCTTCACGGGTGGATGTACTCAATGCACTTGGCTCAGCTTAGTGCCAATTTTATCTCTGTGTGTCTGAATCAATGGATTCCTTTGCTGCTTGGCAGTTTTCTGCTTCATTCTTCAAGTGGCTTATACATTGACATTGTGAGTCCTGGTTACTGGGTTTCTTTCAAGATATTAGGTTACTGAACATCATTTTCCTTGGTCTATACCAATTTTCAGATATTTGTATCGTCATGTTACTTCTTTTAAATTTCATTCCTGATCTAGATTTCTGGTATTTGACCAACTGACAGGATTTCCAAATTGCAAATCAGCTTTCTCTGCTCCTGATCTCAGAATAATAGAGCCTTGTACATTCCACCAAACATTTACAGCCTGACTTGGGTTTGCCTAGACATAAGGATTTAGTCAGTATAATCTGGGCAGTAGCCTGAATCTAATCATTACAGGAAGCTGAGACATCCAATACCTTGTGCTTAGAACCAACAGCTTTAGCAGGAAAACATATTTGTAGGGATGAGAAATCCATTTTGACAGTGAATTTTAGATGGTGGACTTCTTTATTTTCTTCATCTACTTTGCCTTAGATGTAATCCTTTTTCTGATTTCCTCATATTATTATTTAAAAAATGATATTTTCTTCTATTTCTTCCCAGTACATTGTTTACTACCAAGAAAGTACTTCCTTTCCACTTCTTACTCAATAGTTTGAATATAAAGAAGATGTTTTTTGCCTTAAATGACAATATTAATATTTAACAAATCAGGGTAGACACAATATTACCTTGCAACACTTAGAATTATATTTAATAATAAAAATAAGGCTCAATTCAAGCAATTACAACAATAAAGAGGAATTATTGGCTCCTTAGGTTGGACATTCTGAGGTATGTTTGTACATTAATTACCTATTACTATGGAAAAAACTATCCCCACATATAGCAACTTAAGATAATAAACTTATTATTTTGTAGTTTCTGTGAGTCAATAATTAAAAAATGGCTTTGCTTGGTGGATCTATGTCAGGATTTCCCATATAGTTACAATCAAGTTGTTGGCTAGTACTGTAGTTACCTGAACCCTTGCTTCAGGTTGGTGAATCTCCTTCCAAGATTGCTCACTCATTTTGTAGGTGGCAGAGACCTCAGTTCCTCTTAGCTCTCAGCAGGAGGCTCAGTTCCATGCCGTGTGGACCTCTCAGGGCTGCTTGAGTGTCCTTACCAGCACTGCAGCTGATTTCCCCTAGAATATGTGATAAGAGAGAGAAGGACTCTGCAATGCCTTTTCTGGTATAGTTTTAGAAGTTAGATACTTCTGCCACACTGCATTTTTTAGGAGTGAGTCATTAGGTTCAGTCCAAGAGAGGAAAATTAAGCTCTAGCTATTAAAGAAGTAAAACATTTTTGTAGATATATTTTAAATTCTCCACAGATTGTCTTCAAGGATGGTTTGATTCAGCACATCTACGGTGCCATCTTAGACCAGTTTTGACCTTTGGGCTCTGATTTGGAGCATGAGCATCATTCAAAGGAGTGGTGCTCCGTGTGGTATCAAAATTGTTTCCACAGTTCTAACTTTTTAAGATAAGAGAATGTATTGGTAATTTTCTGAGAAGAGCAAGACGCCCTACTTTGGAAAGATTAGTAGCATACCACCCTTCATTTCTTATTTGGTTTAACTTATTCAGCTTTTATGAATTAACTTTTATAAATGAACTGTATGGGAACAAGGCATTTTGATTATTGTCTTTAGCTGGGTCATCTGCATCAATCAATGTGGCAGAGGAAATGGGATTATCTTGATTAGATGAGAAATTCTGTGCTCTGACCTGAAACTGAGGTGGGATATTCACTGTGTTCCCCTTCTATATCCCTACCCAAACTATATGGTCACTCAACTATGTGAAAACAGTTTAATAGATATTGGTGAGGCAGAAAATTAAAGATCTCCGTCTATGCCACAAAGATATCAGATTCTGGGTTGGCAAGAGTAGTCTGAATCTTTATAAAATGTATTAATATAAGTAAAAGAAACAGTAAACTAAAAAAGCAAAAAAAAAAAAGGTAGAAAATTTACTAAGGTAAACTAACAATTAGGTTTATGTTTTAATCATACAAGTTGGAATTCTATTTGATGTATCAGGTTTATGAACTGAATAAGTTAGCATAAGTTGGTTGGTTTTATATTCTCTTGGTGTACTGTCAAAATCTGAGCCCCCAAAAAGGCAAAGTCTGGTCTGAGATAAATTTGGCTATAAAATATTATGCTTATTGATAGTAGTTCTGTAATAATTAGACATTAATTGTTTTTCTTTTAATTTTTTTTAAATTTAGTTTCAGGGGTACATGTGCAGGTTTGTTATATAGGCAAACTTGTGTCATGGGCATTTAGTGTACAGAGCATTTCGTTAGCCAGGTACTAAGCATAGTTTCCAATGGGTATTTGTCTTGATCCTGTCCCTTCTGTGCTACCCTCCGCCTTCAAGTATGCCCCAGCATTTGTTGTTCCTCAATTTGTGTCTAGGTGTTCTCATCTTTTAGCTCTTACTTATAAGTGACAATATGCAGTATTTGGTTTTCTGTTTTTGTGTTCTGTTTCTGTTCGCTTAGGATAATGGCCTCCAGCTGCATCCATGTGTGTACAAAGGATATGATCTCACTCTTTTTCATGTCTGCTTACTATTCTATGGTGTATATGTACCACATATTCTTTATCCAGCCTACCATTGATGAACATTTAGATTGGTTCCATGTCTTTGCTATTGTGAATAGTGCTGCAGTAAACATACATGTGCATGTATTTTTATTGTAGAATAATTTATATTCCTTTGGGTATATATCCAGTAATGGGATTGCTGGGTTGAATGGTAATTCTGTTTTCAGTTCTTTGAGGAAATCACCACACTGCTTTCCACAATGGCTGCACTAATTTACTCTCCCCCAAGAAATGTGCTTTTCCTTTTCTCTGTAACCTCACCATCGTCTGTTATATTTTAAACTATTTTTTTATATAATAGCCATTTCTACTGGTGTGAGATGGTATCTCATTGTGGCTTTGATTTGCATTTCTCTAATGATTAGTGATGTTGCACATTTTTTCATATGCTTGTTGACTACATGTATGTCTTTTGAAAAGTGTCTATTCATGTCCTTTGCCCACATTGTAATGGGCTTTTTTGCTTTTATTTTGTTGTTTACCCAAAAGTCATTCAGGAACAAGTTGCTTAATTTTTATATAATTGTATGATTTACAGCTGTTTTCTTTGTATCAAATTCCATTTTTATTGTGTTGTAGTCCGAGTATGTGGTTGGAATAATTTTAGGTTTTTAAAAATTTACTGAGGACTCTTTCATAGACATCTACAGAACTCTCCATGACAAAACAACAGAATATACATTCTCCGCATCACCACATGGCACATACTCTAAAATCATCTAACTTTTAAAAAAAAATTAATTCTGCATCTGTCATACAACTTTACTAATAAAGATCTAGAACCTCTAGCTAAAGTTAATCCCCCTAACACATCTAGATGGTAGTAAACAAAAATAAATCCAAGCATTTCCTATGGTTTTAATTTTTAACTCTTTAACATTTGTTAAAGAAAACTCTTTGCTGTATGTCAAGAGGTCTTTAACATTTCGTTCTCTTTTTCAAAGTAATGACTTATGGGAACTATAGTTTTACTCTTTTCCATTGATTCATTGACATTTCATGATGGGAGTAAGCATTTGGACACAGGAAAAAAATGGAAAGATTCCATCACATTTTATCATAACTTAAATATAAAATGATTTATATTTTCTAATGAAGAATACATAATCTAGCATACTAAACAGTGTTAAATACAGAATTCTGTCCTGTTTGGATTAATCATAACAGATAGAGGACAAATAAGCTTATATCTTGATAAATGGGTGGAATCTACTTTGGTTTTTATTCACCAAGTGCCAATATGATTTTCAGAGAAGAAGACTTAGATTATGGATTTTGCTGAATGACTGGGTGACTGGTTCCTAATGTGAACTACCCCTCTGAGGTTCATATTTTAAGTTTAATAAAATGCTATTTATATCACTCAGGAAGTAATTTCTGCTGTTATTACTTCATTACTCTTAAAAAACTTTAGTGTCTAATATTCTGCCTGAATGAAGTTCAAATATGTTTTAAAAGACTTCTGATCATTGTATGTAGTACCAGGAATGGCAAATACTGTAAATGTGTATATTTATGTATATATGAATGTATGTTTTTGAAACCATCCTCATGAATTTTATAAAATGAATCGGGAAAGAAGGGGATGGGAGAAATGAAAATAAACCAAACTTCATTTTGCAGAACATTCAGATTAATGCAGCATATTCAACATAAATCATTAGGTTGGCTTGCTTTCTGACCTGCTTCCTCATAGCGGTTTGATGCCTATTATTCTGGAATCACACAGACCCTGGATTATAGTTCCCCTTAACTGCTTTGTAGATAACTTAAACATCATGAAATGTTAAGTTTTCCCCTTGAGATATTCTTTCAGGTCCTACGTGCCAGTGAAACTACTGATATCCACTGTTACGAAGGACATCCAGGAGCTGACTCACCATAGAATGCAATTTTTACATTCTGATAACTTTATCACCTTTACCCTGACCACTCAGTGATTCTAATTTTCTAGACCTTCAACCTCCATGATCTCCTTAAAAACCCCAGCCCAGAATCCTTGGGGAGGTGGATGTTAGGGTCTTGATAGAGCACGAGCACCATCATATTGAAGAAACACCACCACTTTAAGTTCTACCTCCCTTTCTAACCTCATGCATTTCAGGAAATTACTTCTCTTCTAACAACAAGCAGCCAGAAGGAGCAGACAGTAAAACATAGATAAGAACAGGTCAGGCACAGAGAGGGGGGAAAGTCTCTTGGGTAATCACTAAACTTCACATTCATACAATGGGCCCCTGTGAAACAGTGGGCCCTAATCGCATTCCTTTTCCTTTAGGTGCACTAAGATAGGAAAGCTAAAAGCAGACTCTGGGGGTATGCCGGCAGCTGCAGGGAGGTGTATGAGAACTGAAACAAAAACTGTCCCTCCAAATAAGCAAGACAGAGAGACACAGAAACATTCCAAGCCTGTGATAAGGTGTCTTGCCCTGAATCCTTAAAAACTCTTAGTTTGTTAGAGACAATGCCTCTGACCTAACTTGGCCAGACACCTCTCACATGTTTATTCTTTGAAATAAATCTGTCTTGGACTGTTGCGCCATTTTTCATGTTTCTTTCCTCTTTCTTTAACTCTTACAGATCTCCTCCCATCTCCTCACTTGATGCCTTGCAATTATGAAGCTCTGTGCTGCACACCCTCCTGTCTCCGTGTATTGGTCTGTTAGTGCACAACAGACATACAAACCTGTTGGTCTTCTAACATTTGTATTGTAGTTATTTATAGGTGGCTTTCTATAGCTAAATGACCCTAAACCCTGGAGTGTTCCAATAAATAATCAGATATTTCAAGATTTCTGATTAAATAGAAGTGCATTAATTCCAGGAATCATTATACTTGTGAAAAGTCTGTGCCTATGGAGGACGAGAGTATTGTAGATAATATTGAATTAAATAAAGCAGAAATCATTTTTAATTAAAAAGTATTATTCTTAGCTAACATTTTCCTGTCTAAATTCACCTGTTACCCCCTTCACCCTTTGTCTGTGTAGACAGAGCCTACAGTAATCTATGTAAAGATCGTGCACACACAAAAAAAGAGATTAATCCTGTATCCTCCACACAGTATTGTTAAGTGCATTAGGTGAAAGGCTAATCTCTGTTACCAATAATAAAGAAGGGAACTAATTGGAAATATTTTTAAAAAGATCAATAAAAATTAATTACAACATCTAAAGTATTTTTTTTTAACCCAAGTACAAAAGAGTTGAAAACATAGCCCTACATTGAATAAGAAATAGTCTACTTAAAGAGGGGAAGAATCAAGGTTCAAAAAGTGCTTGCTCTTTCTGAACGTAGACTTTGGGATTAAATATTTTGTGTGCCCCATGACCATCACACCCACATATAATATGGGAAAGAAAGACCAAATGTAAAATTAAATTGCTGCTATTTATTGGACACCTAGTCTGTGCTGGTCACCTGGCTAAGTGTACTACGTGACTTATTGTATTAAATTTGTATGATGACTCATTGGAATATATACTATTTTGACAGCCTTCTCCCTTCTCCTGCTTTCTAAAATAGCAGAATTCAGGTTTAGGGAGGGTAGCAAGTTTACCTAAGGCTAAAAGCCAGTAAGTATTGTATCTGGGGTTTGGACTTAGGACGATGTGTAGGATGATGTGATTTTAGAGCCAGAGCTGTCAGATGTCATGTCCATTTGGGTTGAATACTTCTTTAAAAGCATTCGATTTGGCTGTAGAGTGCAAAGGCCACAAACACCTGTTACAGGTGCTTAGCTTTCCATGGTAGTTCCCTTAAGCATGAGCTTCAAGCTCCACAAGAGCTGGAAAAAGAAGAGACAGGTTAGCTTCTCCTCTCATTTCTAATACATCAGATAATCATTTTCTTTATCTGACGCAGTGAAGTCTTGTATTAGAAATGCCTTTGAATTGTATGTTTGGCTTCAATGAAAAGAAAGAATTGTTTAGTTCTTAATGTTGTCACTGAATTGGAATTTAAATGTCCTTCTTCTGTGAGCTTTTTATATTAAATGCAGGATGCTTAGATTGTACATTATTTCACAGCCTAGTTATATCACCTAAAGATGGATAATATTCTTTGGAAGATGTTTCACAAATGAGAACTTAAAAAAAATTAAGACCATACATACTAAACAAAATAATTTAAATTGTAAATTAAAAGGTCTTTGTCATTGGTTGTTTTGTAATTTTTTCTGTAGAACAAGAGCAGAGAATCTAGGAATGAATTAGCATTTCTTAACAGGGTATGTGATTGCTGTTCCCAGTTCCTACTAAGGTAAATTTTATTTGTTTCCTCTATAACATTCAGTAAAAGGGTTTTTTTTCCCCCTCCCAAGCATAACTTTCATTAAAAGTTTTTATCAGCTTTGGACTTCATAACAAATATTGAATACATTTAGTTCTCCAATAGATGACATAATCCTTGGCTCAGTGTAGTTCATATTTTTAATTTTAGTCTGAATAAATGCTTTTTGTAATCAGTGTTCATGGTCAAGGATGGATTAAGTAAGCTCTAAGAAAATTACCTCTAGGCTGGATGCAGTAGCTCATGCCTGTAATGCCAGCACTTTGGGAAACTGAGGTGGGTGGATCACAAGGTCAGGAGATCAAGACCATCCTGGCTAACATGGTGAAACCCTGTCTCTACTAAAAATACAAAAAATTAGCCAGGCGGGTGGCACACGCCTGTAGTCCCAGCTACTCAGGAGGCTGAGGCAGGAGAATCACTTGAACCCAGGAGGCGAAGATTACAGTGAGCCAAGATCATGCCACTGGACTCCAGCCTGGGCAACAGAGCAAGACTTTTTTTCAACGACAACAACAACAACAACAACAAAAAAAAAAAAAAAAAAAAAAAAAAAAGAAGAAAGAAAGGAAAAGAAAACTACCTCTAAACCTTTTGTGCTTTTTGCCTCATCTAGATGTCACCGCTGAATTTTCTATACTGGAATAAAATAAGCAGATTTGGGGATTATTTCATATGATTTAGGATTTAGTGTGTTTCTTTAGTACAGTGAATTGATTTAAATAATTATTATGATACTGTGATTAGCTAAGAGAAACTTGAAATCAAAATGATTTTGAATTTGATCACCCAAAATCTGAACAAGAGGGGTATAGAAGTCTGAGGAATTACTCTGGCTCAGCACAGTGGCTCACACCTATAATCCTAGCACTTTTGGAGACTGAGGCAGGAAAATCTTTTGGCTCCAGGAGTTCCAGTCTGGTCTGTGCAACAAAGTGAGACCCTGTCTCTACAAAAAATTGAAAACATTAGCCAGGCATGGTGATTCATGCCTGTAGTTCCAATTACTCAGGAGGCTGAGGCAGGAGAATCACTTGAGTCCAGGAATCTGAGGCTGCAGTGAGCTATGATGATGACGGCACTGCACTCCAGCCTGGGTGTCAGCGGGAGATCCTGTATCCACAAAGAGAGAGGAAAAAAGGAATTATATCTGATAGGTGTACTTCTCTTTGCTCCAGTAGAATGATGAGGAAGAGCTTGTCATTAGATCATGCTGAACATCCCAATACAACAAAATCTCTATAACATGCAAAAAAAACATTACTTTGTAGCATTTGGTGAGTTTTAAAAAACAATATAAAACAAAAAGATAACTTCAAAAGTAATTTAGGTGTCTTCTAAAAGTTTTCTGCCATGAAGTACAATCTATATTTCTTTAACTTTTATGTCATAATACTAAGAAAGTATTTTGTTTATATATACCATGCCTTATACCAGATTACATGAATCCAAAAAAACTTACAAAAATAATATAAATTAGCAATTGGAAATAAGGATTCTCTTATTAGTTCTGTTGAATTTGGAATATAAATTTCAGAGCAAGAATACAGTTTGATCTTAGTATAACTCAAACATGAAGAACTTTTATTTAGACTTACAGGCTCTGTGGTCATTGTGACTTTTTTAGACATCTCTGTAATTAGTCTTAGCAAAATTCCAAGAAACCTGAAAGTAATGTGATAGAGTGGAAAAGTCATAGATTTAGATATAGAAGATATATTTAAGTTTAGCTCTACCACTGAGTAACTGAGGATTCTTTGGCTACTCTAAGAATTTAACTACTCTAAGCATCAGGTTTCCCACTGTAAAATGGGGATGCTGAGCTCCCCCTTGTAGAATTGTTGGGATGACCAAATGAAATGTTGTATGTAGGTAAAATACCTATTGGACCACTTGGCAATATATAAAAATTAGTTACCTTCTTCACCTTCCCTAAATAATATAAAGTATTACACACAATGTGGAAATTTCTGGTATTGGCATATAATGAACATGTTCACATACAGCTAAGAAAAAAAGCTACCACAAACTGTATGCATTGTAATATATGTTTTAAATAGACCTACTTCTATGCAGATTTCACTCTAACAAATTATTTGAGGAAATCTGTCTACTAGTATTGGCAAATGCCCTTTACCCAAAATGGCTTTCCTAGTTCCACAGGATAAGCACCAGATTTTTGCAAATAATCTTCCAAGCCTCTATCAGATAAGTTTCATTCCTTGTCATTTTGGAAAACGCTGAAGGGCTACAATTTGTTCATAAATATATTCAAGGAGAGACTTCTTTGTTGTTTTCAAAACTTATAATACTTTTTCATCAGATGTATCTCATAGATATTTCTTTCCTATCTTTTATTTCCTACTCTTCTGATTTAGTTGCAGCCTGGCAAAATTTTCATTTCTATTTTCTTTTCTCTAAGTTTCTATTTAACTAACTGAAACTAGTGTTAGCTCATTTGAGCCATCGTGAATATATTTTGAACCAGAATTAATTTTTTTTTACACTTGTCAATAGTCCCAAGGAACATATTTGAAAGTCTTGCCTTGTGAAGTAAAATGAACAATGCTTCTGCAGATTGTGTCAAAGTGAGTTGACACCTGATGAGAAAATGATTTGGAAAGATAGTATTCTGTCCTTTGATAGCTGGCAATGCTTTCAGAGTTCAAACAACTATTTTCCTCAGTAATTAGCTAGAATTTAAAAAATGATTTCAAGAACTAACTTCAGCTGAAAGTGTATTTTAGGAATATGTATTTTTTCTCACTGGGAATGTTTTCCTTGATGTAAGAAGAGCTTGAATATTCATCTTTGAGACAGAATACCTTATTCCCCTCGTTGGTTAGAATTCTAACATTATCTCCAAGGCATACCAAAATTTGGTAAATGATTTTTGATGAAAATAGTATTTTAAATTTTAGGAACAAGATACCTCTAGAACTTTATAATATTTCTCTGCCAGGGTTCTTACAGGGTAAGTGATGAAGACACTGAAAGTAAGCGGAAGGAATGGAGGAATGAGAACAACTAAGGCTGGAAAATACCCTAGAGCCCAACCAGATATAGGTTAAATTGTTAAATAATCCAAAATTTTAAAGGTAGGCTTATAACTTGTAAAAGAATAATATATGTCAACAATGTACTCCTAGGTCAAAGTAGAGTTTAATCTGGATAAGGAATCCAAGATACGTGCACTAGTTTGGTTTGAGAGGACTCTAGGGATAGAGAATTTATATCCTTCCCTCATGGACAGTAACATAGGACTTAATATTTAATGTAAAAATGGTTTTATCCTAAATCTTTCTGGCTTCAATTTTAGTCCATATGTCCTCTCTAGAAATGAGAAAGAGATGACTTAGCTTTCTTGAAAACTCGTATTTTTGAAATATGGACATGCAGGGCATAAAATTACCACATGTCCCTACAGGTTGAAGATCTCAATGTCTTTTAATTAGCCTGGACTTCACCATATTACCAAAAGGAAGGAAGCTTGAGTCAGAGTCTGCATTCAGAAAGTCCTGATGGAAACTTTACCCGTCCTTATGACAAGTTAGTCCAGGCTAAAGAAAATGTCAAGTCACTTTCCTTTTAGCTAGAAGGATATCAAGTCAATATTGAAATAGTACTTACATTAATCATGATGGCTAGAAGGCCCATTTGGCAGAAAGCTATTAAGAAAGAGGTGAATTATCTTTGATAAGTAAAGTGGGAAAATAAATTTATCATTTCTCTAATTTGTATAATTATTGAATGTAATGTGTGAAGGACAGGTTTGTATCTAGGGCCTGACAAGTGTGGGTATAGAAGAATTTGGGTGAACATGATGGGGATTGAGCTGGGTTATGGAAGGGCAGAAGATTCTGAAGTTAGAAAATGTTTTTGATGGCCTAACGTGCTTTTTTGAGTTGAATTAAAGAGCATTGAGCTTCATGAGACTGAAGCTTTTGGTAATGAATTGATTCAGAACTCAGATTGAGAGAGAAATTTCAACAGGGATGAAGTATAGAAGAACTTGAAGAGAATTGAGCAGTTGATAGGGTGGGAGTAGTGGTAGGGTCTTAGGGCTCCCATGATACATATTGGAGGATTAACAGGATGATACACATCTATGGAGGAATTTGGGAGGTACCCTTACATTACAACATTGCTTAGCATTCATTCATTTTATATCCTAAAGTAATAAAGCCCTTTCATGCTTTAGAAGTCTATGGAGAATTGATTCCAAGAAGAGTTGCCATTGATGGAAATTTAGTTCTTGTGATCAAGTCAGTGAGAACACTTTTGGCACTAATGTGTAACGGCTTATGTGGGTTCCAGGAAGATGGGATCAGGGACCCTGGTTGCAAGTAAGGCCTTGAGTTTTATAGAAGCCTTGATGAGGATAGAACATGGGCGTGTATTTTTTTTTTTTTTTTAAGAATACCTTATCCTAATGGAATGTTTAAGTGAATACACATTAAGAACAGATAATGGATGCTTTATGTTTGTTTATTAATGGAGTGAATATTTGCTTTTAAGAAGAATGATTAAGAAGACAGTCTCATTTCTCAATGGCTCACTGTCTTCTCTCAAATGCTGTGTTCTCCCTGTATTTAAAGACTATACAATTCCTTCACCTTTGTTCTCTCAACACACCAGTAGTTTGAACTTGCTATATATCTTGCCAGAAATTGATTTCCTCACTTCTTCCTTCTCTCTGTTAGACCACCATGAAGACTCCTCAGAGGTGAGACTTCCTTCAATCATCCTGACCAAGACTCTTCTTTATGCACTCTTTGTTCTCCGTATTTGATCTGTTGTAGTATCAAACATGTTGTCTTGTTTTAGTAAACTGCGTTTTGAAATCAGAGGCTGTATCTTTCCCTTGCTATTACTTGTATTATGGTGCTTGGTACAGAGTAGCTGTGTTCAGTAAACATTTGTTGGGTACATGAATAAATTAATGAATGAAAGTAAACAAAACCAAGCACCCTCTGGCACTATATGTGCTTATACTAGAATTCTACAGCCTTTTAACTATGAAACTAAAAACATTTTGCTGATAGAACTTCCTTGTGGGTTCAGTTTTACAGGAGCTCTTGTGCTTACTGAGCATGAGAAAGGTTTCTCCTGACTCATGTCAAGTGTACAGACATAAAACTGATTATTTGATAAATGGATCAGTGCATCTGCTGTCTCATGATTCCATTTGTCTCATGGTACCGTTTCATGTGCTATTCTCCTGAGTTAGACAACTAGAAAGTAAGGATTTGTGGGTCTTAATATCAGGTTTAGCAAGAAAATTGATAGTGAATTTGGCCATGTTATTTTATGTTCTATAGCCATATCTACATTAAGAAAATCACATTTCCTTTTGGTAAGCTGCTGTAAAGCCTGTTTAGAAAGAAGGATATAAATAGATTCAGTATAACCCTAACATTAAAATTATTCTCTATAGATAGTTTGAGGGATTGTGTTGCACCCTAAACATCTGAGTAATAAAGTCTTTCCTCGGGAGACTTCTGAAGGAAAACAAAAGAACCACAGAATCATAGATCCATGAATTATCCAAGTTTTCCTGGAAAACATTTCCTTTTTTAGAGTGGAGCCCAACTGGACTGTCTCCAGTTCTCAGTGATTTTTTCTTCTCTGGTAGCTTCATCCTCCTCTTTGCTATTCACGTGGTTACAGTGATTGCAGCTTGCCTCTCCAGTATGATCCTGCCCCATGGCCTCAAATGAGCCAACAGGGCTAATAATTTAAAATTGAGCCTAAGAAATTCCAGAGTTCAAGTCATTCTAAGGTGTGGTTGACTTTAGAATAGAGATGTATACTAGGTAACTATTGATAGTAATCAGTTTTTCTGTGCAATCCAGAAAACAGAGAAAGCCAGCCTTTACCAGGGAAGAAGAATGAAACAGAGAAAAATGAACATAGGGAAGAGACAGAAAGATAGAAGACTTAGGTTATCTGTAGTCCCGTGAAGAGTTGCTTCATGCTTTTTTTTCAGAAGATGTCTCCAGATACCCTGTGTTCCTTAAATAAACCTCACTTGTGTGCCGAGCTTAAGGGCATTTCTGTTACTTGCAACCAAAAGAATTGGATTCTCAATCCATCCTTAAGCTACTGGTCATAGAGACACAATCTGGGCTTTCTGTCACTACTGTGGGCACAAGCAAAAATAGTAATGAATGTTGCATCCTGGACACTACAGTCAGGGATCCCTACATCAGGTTTCCTCCTTTGCATAATCTGCTGTCTGGGCAAGGTAGAGTGGTGCATGCCTGTAATCTCCAAACAAGCTTGAGCAACATGGCAAGACTGGTTTTAAAAAAATATCTGCTCTCTGCAATCACAGACTGATTTACAGTAAGTACACATGACTGACAATATTTCAGAATTCAGTTTGTCCCTTACCAAGCATTTTCATTTTTAAGTAATTCAAATTTTAATCTGGAAAAAAAAAAAAAAAAAAAAAAAAAGGTACCCTGTGAGAAAATTTAGGAATCAGGGGTTGATTTCCTCCCTCCCTTCCTCCCTTTGATCCTTTCTTCTCCTTCCCCTCCCCTCCCCTCTTCATAACATTGCTTAGCAACTTTTCTTTTTTTTTCCTTTCTTGCTCCTTTGAAAGAGTTGGTGGACTCATGGCACTAGGTAGCCTCCAATTTTGTCTAAGTCTGTTTAGAACCACCTTGCAAATATTGGGTCTCTAACTGACAAAGCTACATCAACCCTTCTTTCTTCACATCCATGCAGTGGAAAAAGTGGTTAAGAGAGACTTGAGAGTCAAGCCACTGATGTGTTGTATGACACTCACAAGTTACAGTCTGTTTATCACTGTCCCCTCCAGAAAAGTAAAAATAATGTTATCTACACTTAGGGTTATGGTGAAATTGTGAGAAAACATATATCACTCTAATATAGTTCTTATTAACAAAACTGCTTCATCCTAACACTCTTTCTTGCCAGCTCCTCTTCCCCATTTTCAACTTCCAGTTTGAGACCAGATATCTTCATTTTTACTTCAAACAACATAAAAGTGGTACCTCTTTCCATTCTTCTAGGAATTCTGCACTCCCTACTTCTGTCCATACAGATTACAGACTAGAATAGAAAGGAATATTAGAAATATAATCTGATCACCTTGTTTCTCAGTTGAGGAATATGAGAAGAGGAAATGTGAAAGCTTGGTCTAAATTTATGGAACTATTCGTACATGATGTCTTTCAGGCATCAGAAAGTTTCAAAGGAAACATTGCCTGTCTTGTTGGGTGTCTTAAGAACCCCTCAGAATACGGCTTCTCCAACTTTTGTCCTAGGGCACTTCTGAAGGCACAGGATAGGAAAGGATAACTTGGTGGCCAGTCACACAAAATATTATCACAATCATGTTTTTTAAAGTCATGCTTTATTTCTAAGATTCATACACATTCTGCATTTTTCTCCAGAATACACCATATCTGTTTTAATATGAAAGATAAGTTTTAAGCTTCATACTATTGAATTAAATTGTTGTTCCATGGAGTAGTACTAAAATTATCCTGTGATCTCTATTCTTCCAGGACACTACTCTGTATTTACATTTTGTCCAATTAAAAAATAAGGCATTTGGATGTCACATTTTAATGTGCCCTCTCACTGCCTGCTGCCCTCCACATATTCAGAGGGAGACTAGAAACGCTGACTCTAATAATAGCTTACCTTACAGGGGTAGCAGCAGTAAAATGGCTGTTAAAAACAGATAGCAAAATATTAAGTACCACATAAACAGCAATGTTAATGCTATAAGGTCATATTTCTTGACCCTGGTGCTTTGGAAATATCATTGAACTAAACAAGTTATTTCCTGGCTGTAATTCATCCATCTACTTTAATACTTGTAATATTTATCTATATTATAAAAAATAATGCAGTAGAAGTTTAAAATTGGAAACTAAATTGACAGTTTTTCCATCATGGGATGACTATGCAGGGTGTTAAAAAGAAGTTGGGAGGGTATTGGTTCTTTAACTAGACCCCCCAAAAAATGACTTTATTTACAAAATCAGTGAATTGCAAAAAGCACTGCCAGTTAGTCATTACAGACTTCCATGCATGGATTCTTCATTATGTAGTGAGCTAATGTAGTTAGCGGAACATTCTTTTAAAGTGCACATCAACCCTGAAGATGAAATGCAGTCATGAAATAAGCTTCTAAAGTTCCGGTAACTATAAATTCCCAGTGCTATAACTTAATCTTCTAGAAATTCTCCAAATAGCAACCCTGAATTCCCCTGAGTGAAATGCTCTTATTTTCTTCCCATATGCATTTAACTGTATTCTTTATTGAATAAAAAAAGGACTTGGTTTATTGCTTCTAATAAAAGTAATGTAATCTGAATATTCAAGGATGTAATCAGGTCATAGCATTTCAATTATATTACTAATATAGCCATAAAATAAATAAGTTGTGTGCTGAAAAAGCGAACACGTCTTGTCATTCTGTCCCATCTATCTTTTCTTGCCATTTCTAGTCTGTCAGTATGTTTTTTTCCCCACTCTTTGGGTTGCACCTAGTTATTTTTCATATATCTTTCACTGCTGTCTTGTTACCTTCGAGTTTAATATATAGAGATAGAAAGGATTTGCTGTATGCCATTTATGCATCTTTAGTTTTTGGACTCTCAATTTGTCACCTGACCACTCTGCCTGCTCCTGTTTAGCCTTGCTCATTAAATCAGGTACTAATGCATGAAAGTGGATGTTTCTTATATTGATGTTTCTCAACAATTGGCTTTTAAACTCTTTGAACCTTGCAAGGTGAAGTTTGTTTCTGATGATAATCTCTAATAATAAAAATAAAGTAATCACAATTAAAAAATCTTCTTAAGTAAATGTGGAAACCACAGGAAATAAGAACAGAATCTCCTTATAAAGATTTTTAAAGAAATAAGAACTAATTTAAGTAGTTTAATTTTGGGCAAGGGGTTGAGTAATCTTTTCTCTTAGCTTTGGAAGTTTTGCATTTATCTAAAGCAGTTTCTTTCTTAAGAAACAATAAATATGTTTCTACATGTTAGATTATCAACATTTTGACCAATACTAAGTCCCATATTCCGATTTACCTCAGCACAATTAGATTGATCTTTATATTCAGTAAATATGTGAGCAATGGTACATAAATTTTATTAAAGGAAAGATTATGTTCAAAAGTCATCACAGCATTCACTGATAAGCATTATTATTGCTTAAGTGAAAAATCTTATATAATGATCTAATTTTGTATTATTCCATAAAGAAATCAGTATTTTTAGAAAAAAAACATATTTTATATTTATATTGAATTCTGGAATGATTTTCTTTTCTACTTCGTCATGCCTTGTGAGCACTAGAGGGGAATCATTTGACAGCAGAGTTGAGTTATAGCTCTATTTATTGACCCCTAGTAGCAAATGAGGTGCACCGTGGAATTTACTGAATCATCATGAGTGTTTTCCCAGCCAGAAGGATTTAGGACAAATATTTTCCTTTTCTTTATTTTAGTTTAAATATCAGCCAGTTGCAAGAATGTCTCTAATATACCACCTCATTGAGATCTTGTTCTTTGAAGCAACCTCTTTATAATGTTCTTTTGTTCAATAAGCTTAGTGTTTATTTTGGAATTGAGTGTCCTTTAGTAAAAACAACCTATGTCTGCAAAGGGCTATGGATATAACTCTTTTTACTGAAGTATTCAATTCAGTTCAATAAACTGTTGAACTGATCTCCCATCCCTACGTTAGGATTGATGTGTAGTTTACCTGATTTGATAGTATAGTTGTTTTGGTAGTATATGGGTAAAGCTGCTGCTGACAGTGAGTACACTTAGAGACAAGGGTTTGTAGTCAACAGGCTGACGAGTGTCACAGAAGCACAGGCTTTCCTTAAATCTCACTGTTTTAACTATTTACAAACCACTCAAATGAGGTACTACTTTATCTCAAAGTGGTAGAAAGTCCAGATGGCTCACCAAAGTTATTCCACTCCTTTTCTAGTGTTCTATATGTCATCACACCATAGGCGCTTAGCTGGAGAGAGAAATGCTAACTGTCTCAAAGATATTTACGCTTGTGAATTAATTCCCTAGCCCTTCAGGTGTCCAAATTCCAGACTCTTGCCCCAATTCCTCTGCTCCACAGCCATAATCTTCTTTGCTCAAGATTACACGATTCATTGGTGATTATATTCTGACCAAATTCCAGGAAGTGTAGGAGGCTCAGCTCCCCGGAGAGGAAGTTCTTCCAGGCTCTTGGTCTCTCACTCACCCAAGAATGAGAGAGGGGACCAGGCCGGGTGTGGCGAGCAAATAAGTAAATATCGGACCCCAAAGAGTTTTGTAGAAAGTGATTTATTTAGGCAGAGAGAAAGAAAAAGGTGAAAGAAATAGAAAAGAGAAAGAACAGCTTCCACAATATTGTGGAAGCAGATACAGACATGGAGTCCGCCTGGATGTGGGGGACAGGGACTTTTAACCTGGGAGGAATTCCCATCCCCTTCAGGTTTTCTGGGCCTATGAAAGGAGTTCCTTTAAACTTCGGCTGGAGTGATTGATCTTTGATTCTTTCTCACGTGCACCAAAGTTTAAACAAAGCCCTCTAGTCCCTGGATGGAGAGGTGTGTGGTGGGGGTATAGCACTGGCAAGTTCCTGCCTTTGAAGCTACGCCCCCTTGTGGACCTGGGAATAGAATACATTCCCTCAATATTGTTCTGATTATATTATTTAGACCAGATAATCACTATAAAAGATAGGTATGTTGAAGATGGATATAATCGACCTGCAACAAAGCAAAAACCAAACAAACAAACAGAAACAATTATAAACGAAAGTAGATTTTCCAAGCATAAGAAAGAAAAAGATCCTGTGGAATAGCACTGAAAAGTTTAAGTATGCAAATAAAGACATTGCAGCATAAATAAAGAAAGTAGATACTGAAGAGAATTCAGTATTCATCTGCTATCTAGCTATTCATAGTTTGCTCTCCTTAACTAGCACATTGAACTTGGGCACAACATTGATCTATATTGGTTAGCAAACTGATGGAGGAGAGAACCTGTAAAAAGATAATTGAACACTAATTATCTTGATGTTACATTTTGAAATTCATTTACATGTTACTAAGTGGATAGCTCAGATGCCATGCCTGGAAAGATATTTATTAAAGCTCCAGTGTCATTTTCTAGGTCACTTTCTGTACTTGTTACATGTAAAAGCCGTACAGATACAAGTACTTCTGTTTTCAGTGCTATTGATATAACTCACTTTTAATTAACTTGAAATACAATTTTTTAAGCTCATTTATGTAGATAAATATATTACCAATTTTTTTTCAGATTTTAGAGCTCTGTTGTACATTTTATTTGCAAAATACATACTGCTTACATATTAATTTATAAATTTAAGCATAAATTTTAAGTTTCAGCTTCTCTGAATGGCAGAAAATTTCAAACTTTGAAGAGAATTGGGTTCGTCTTTTATTTATAATTACCTCATGCCTAGCTACCTGCCCTATACAGTAGCTTTAAGGGATCTTCAAAATATTTTAAAAGTTATTTATGGAGGACTTACTATGTGCCAGGCCGTAAATTGATTTATTATATGCATGATCTTATTGAATGGTCAGTATAATCCTATGTGGTAGATGATCTTTCCCCTATTTGACTAGTGATGAAATAAGCTTAAAGAGATTAAATAGCATTCCTAAATTTATGCATTAAACAAGTAGCAGAGCCAGAAATTGAAACCAAATCTGTCAAACTCAAAAAAGCCTATATCCCTAACCTCTGTGTTTTGTTACTCAAATCATCAAAAATGGAACTCTTAATTTCAAAGCTGTACATTAAGGACAATATCGAAAACTTTTTAAAAGTTTTTCTTCCCCATAAAACGACTGCAGTAACAGATACTTAGGAGAGACTAGATTTGTATCTATTCAGATATCCTGGAATCTATCATCAGAAACTTAAAATGTTTACACATAAAGGTGTCTGTGTATTTATTCATTCTTAGACAAATTCATTCAGCATTTACTAGGTAGCCAGTTTTCACTGTGCTGTTGCAACTGTTTTTCACTGGGCATTGAAACTGTTTTTAAGGTTCACTCTGGTACAGAGAAAGCAAATAATACAAGTGTACTATGTATTTTTTTGATTAACAATGAGAAATACACTTACTTAAGTGTGTGTTTTTTTATTCTAAGCATTGAAGAAAAGCTTCAGAGCTGTTTGCAGTAGTTTCACTATTTGTCCAAAGTGTCTACCACTTTTTGAATGTGTCAGTTTTGATTATTGTGCTAAATTGAAGGGTCAGTATAGCATAAGTAAATGGCCAATTTATTCAAGTAACTCATTAGTGGGTTGTCACTGGCAGAATAATTTAGATAAAAATGTTGTATCTGTCTTGAATGTAGCTTCAACCCAAATAACCACAGAACAAGCAATTAACAGTAGCTTGCCTTAATTTTTTTTTATTACTAGGGAGTTGGAGGACTTGGGAAAGACTTCAAATTAGTTGAAGAGACAAGATGTACATTTTCAAATAAAAATAATTTTAATTCTTAAAACATTCTAAGAGGCTTAATTCAGAGGTGTCTGGTATGTCAGGTGAATAGTCTAATTCTTTAACTAAAAATATTTAGTGCATATCTTTAGTTTCTGTTTTTGAGACAGAGTTTCCCTCTGTTGCCCAGGCTGGAGTGTGATGGCACTATCTCATCTCATTCTCTTGCCTCAGCCCCTCGAACACCATTACGCCCAGCTATTTTTTGTATTTTTAGTAGAGACAGGGTTTCATCATGTTGGCCAGGTTGGTCTCAACCTCCTGACCTCAAGTAATCTGCCTGCCTCAGTCTCCCAAAGTGCTGGGATTACAGGCATTAGCCACTGCGCCTGGCCATTAGTGAATAGCTTTTAAGTACCTACTATATGATAATCCTTATATTAGTTTACTTAAATGCCCAATGCAGTTGTGAACACTTTAAGGACTGCATGAATTTCAAGTAAAGCAATAGTATAAAAACTCTTACTTCAGTTTAAATTCTTGACCATATTTATGTTTACTGGTCCATTTGTCTTTCAAAACTACTGTAATAACTATTTAATCCAGTTAGTTCATTTCAAAATAAGAGAGTAGATGAGAGGATTCGTTGAATATTAGCTTTCAGGAAGAGATTGAATAAATAAGGATTTGGAGGTGGGAAACTGAAAAGCACATATTTTATTGAAATTGTCTTCTCAGTGGAAAATTTACTGGAGTAATTCTTTTCATCCATGTCAGCCACTAGATCCATGTCAGATAGGAGTGGTACAGATTCCTGTTAAGAAAGGCAGACATTTGTAGCTTGCACACTGTGGCTGAAGAATTTGATTTGGACAATTTAGACAGAAGAGGTCTTGTTAGATTCTCTTGGAATTGACCCGGGGTCTCAGGGCTGTTATGAACAGAGTATGTTGGACTTCTTTAACACTGAATGGTTTTTGTTTTGGAAATCATGACTGTGTGTGACTATGTTTTCTGGCCAAATTGATTTAAACTCTGACTGCCCTAATCCTCGAATATTCCTATTGGGATGCAAGGAGACCAGTCTTGAGGTCAGTGAGATTACACAAAATGTGCATGAACCAGAATACAGCACACCCAGACGTATTCAGTGTCTCATCTCTAAGTGTGTGTATGCCAGTGCAGAGGTGGAATTAGAAAGAGGGGGCAGAGAGCTACACTTTAAGTGCCTTGAGGCAAAAGGTGCTGGCACATTGGCATTCATCTCAGGAAGCAGCTGTGGTCCAAAACAAGTGTCGTTCCAAATCACAGACTTCAGAGAAGCAGTACGCTTACCTCTATTCCTGAGGTATAACTATATCTTATTATTTTTTCTAGAGTACAAGCAGTCCACCCAATGGCAAACTAAAGGTTTTCATCATAAGTATTGTATTTGAGTAATTGAAATGAATTAGTTGGCTATTTTATACTGCTGTTGTAGGGAATATTTTTTCTAATATTAATAAAATATTCATGGCCTTAGTGCTTTACTTTTTGCTTAAACCCTATTCAATCATAATTTCTGTAACTTAGGGGTGGCAACTTTTGGGGTTCATTTGCCTATGAACAAATGAACATCTCGTGGATGCTTAGGAGCATCTCGTGGATCAGAGGCCACCTGATTTCATCACCGTTCAGTATTCGCTTTTTGCTTTTTCATCCAAATGTCAGATTTTTAGTTCTGGCTAGCAATTGAGGACTTGTCCATTTTCTTGCTCATTTTCAATCCCTATAATAGCTCAGCAATTACACAGCAGGTAGGTTGGTATTTTTCTTTCAGATGGTGGTCTCTTCCAAAGGAAAGGTATCATTTTGACAGAGGAGCTAAACACAGTAGCTATAAGGTGTAAGACCTTAAATATACAAATATTTTCTTCATGTGATTTTTTTTCTCCCCTGAATGGAGACTCTCCTAAAGAGAAATGGCAACACAACTGATTCAGTTGATTTTAAATTGAATTAAGCTATGTAAAAGGGAAATTTCGTGTTTGTAGTTTGACAGCAGAAAATGGAGGCAAAAGAAAGATGTCAGAAGTAAGAAAATGGTAGAAAAGATTGTCGTGAGTAAAGGGGAAAAATGAAAATATGGACCTCATGCCAATTTTTCTAACATGTTTCCTGCCTAGGAACCTCTAAAATATATTTGGAAGTTAATGTAAATCAGAAAAATTAAAGCTAGAAATTGTTTTAAATATCATTTAGCCCAACTACAGTATTTTATAGACAATAAGGAGAGAGTAAAGAAAAGTAGAAAATTGGAAGAAGTGGGGAAAATAATAAAAGGAGAAAGAGAGAGAAAAAGAAAGAGAAAGTCTAATATAGCTTCTGGGAAACTTTTCTGGGACTTTTTTTTTTTTCAGTTCTAAAACTCAATATATAAAATTGCAAGGAATGGTAGTGAAAAGTTTATATTCATTTTGTGTAATTGTTAATCTGTTTTTTTTTCCCTGCCAGTACATAACATTTTGGTTTCCAGCTGTTTATTATCCAAATCATTTCCTGCACTAGATAAAGTGCTACCAGCAGGACTCTAAGATGTTTTATGCTAATGAGGGGAAAAAATCTTGGACGAGTTGCAAAGCATAGATTTTTGAGTGACATGGCAAAATAATCAGAATCTAAATGAAAAGAAAACTTGGGTAGCAGCCATTATATTTAATATGCCAGACTAACTGATTGACATTTTAATTGGATGAGAAAATATAATTATATTTTTAACTCTGAAAGGACCCCTTGCAAGAAAGATGGACATTAAATTAAAAAACACTTGCAAGAACACAAAGGAGTAAGAAAGAATATTAAGATGCACTCAATTTTCAGTGTTCATGACATGAGTTATTAATTCCATGGATCATGAAGCAAAACTTTTTTGAAAGTTAACTTGCATTTATTCTTTTGACAACAGTTTGCATTATAGTGATTGAGTTTTATTACGAGAATTGTTTGCTATGACTATTTGTCTTTGTTTTGGCAGCTCTGGCATAAATATTTAATTTATGTTCCAAACTTTTAAAAAGTCTCTATAAAACTGAGTGGTTGAGATGTACCTACCTGCCCACTATGAAAAAAAATTAGGTTCTTATATTGCTGCACACAATATAAGGTACATCATCTTGAGAGGATACTTAGTATGACTGGAAGAAGTTAACCGTTTTCAAAGTCTGTGGAGAACTGAAGCTAGTGTAAGCCAAACATGAGAGGGATAGCAATTTGAGCTGGAAGTCAGAACTTCTCCAGACTAATTGTTTTAATTTTTACAAGTTTACTCTTGTGAGGTACTTCTGATTAATATTGAAAATTAAAAAATATGGATGATATCCCGAAAAGAGTTAAGTAGAAAAATATTGGCATAGGAACAGAATTCATCATGTGGGAGGATCCAGGAAGTGAGTTAAATACATAAAGGATGTGATTATAAGATGGTTCCATAGCCTTACCTTCACATGTGGATATGTCTCTTTCTCTTTCTCACCCTTGCAAATCATAGAAGGGTTCTGGCAGGTTGTGTTTTCTAAAGTTGGCCCCAACACCATCTCCCATCTCACGTACTCATGTGCAACGTGATCTTGCTGTTCTCTCATGAAGCGATGGAGAATAATTTTTCCTCCTTGAAATCAGCCTGGCCTTTGTGACTCCTTTGTTAGTAGTAGAATGTAGTGGAAAAAATACTGTATGACTTTTGTAGTCAGGTGAGAAGAAACCACGTAGTTTCCTCCTATTCTCTTGAACACTTACTTGGGGAGAATTTTTGTGTGAGACACTTCCTTTTAGAATCTAGCTAAGAAGCTCAAACTACATGGAAAGGCTGTGGATAGATGCTCAAGTCGACAGTCCCAACTGAGCCTGGCCTTTGTCATATAGTCTGGATGTCAGACATAAAAGTGAAAAAACCTCTGCATCAGAAGTTGGCAAGTTGCAGCCTGTGGACCAGCTCTGGCCTGCTGCCTGTTTTTGTGACATCCATAAGTTAAAATTTATTTTTTGAATTTTAAAGCATTATTTTAAAAAGACAAATGCACAACAGAGACTGTATGTGGCCCATAAGGCATAAAATATTTACTCTCTGGCTCTTTAAGGAGTTTACTGACTCTTATTCCAGGTGATTCCACCACTAAACATCATGAAACCAAGACAAGTCATCTCTACTTTTTCCTATCCAAATGCCTGAATCATAGACCCTGAGATAGTAATAAAAGAGTGTTGATTTTGTTTGTCTGTCTGTGTGTTTTCTTAGAGATAGTGTCTCACATGTTGCTTAGTTTGGACTCATTGTCCTGGACTCAAGTGATCCTCCCCCTTTAGTCTCCCAATTAGCTGGGACTGCAGATGGGAGCCACCTTGCCCAACTAAACAGTGCCATTTTACTTCAAGAAGTTTGGAGAGGTTCGTTATGCCTCAGTTGGCAACCAGAAGTGTTTTTACTGAAAAAAGAGCTACAAGCATGTCCTCTATAATAACAAATTATCCATAGTTACTGGGCTAGATCATCCTTAAGTAGTTGAACTTGTAATTTTAGAAGATCACTGCATTTAGCTCTTTAGTGAACACTAATTTTTAAATTCTGTGTTGAGAATCTTAAATGGTTAAATGGATAGTAATAAGAAAGCTCTCCTAACAGGTTACTTTATTAAAATAATTGAGAATTACATGATCCTGTAAAACTTACCTTGTTGGGTAATAGTTGTGATGCTATATGAATTCAGACATTGTGCATGTACCAAAATGACATTCTTCTTTGATTTTTCTTCATGCAGAATTTTGTGTAAGTTTGAGCTTTTCAGGTAGAATTAGAGTAGACCAAAACCTCCTTTTTAATAAGAACAAATGGACATTCCCAGACCTTCCCTTACAATCTTAGCCCTTTCGGAGGTTGGCTGAACCTCTCTTGAGGTAACAGTCTATTTTAACCTTTTATATTTTCAGAAGAAAATGCCAGCTTTGCTACTCCATATACATGTAATCTAAACTATATGGAGACCGTGTAATCAACAGCAGTGATTGGCCGCACTATAGGCACTTGTAAGTAAATCTTTGCTTGACAGTCGGTTGTCCATTGTTCAAGAGGCACCATTTTATCCGCTTACTCTCTAATTCTTTTAGATAACTTTTATGCATATACAAACAATCTTAACATATATGGATTATCTTCCTTTTATATAATTAGGATATACTATACATTCTGTTCCCCAATGTACCACCTTTCTAGAATACCTTTCCATACCAACACATAAAGATCTATGTCATTCTTTTTAATGGTTATGTAATCTTCCAATGTATAATTGCATTGGGTGGTGTCCATGAACATTTTTTAAGTAATCCTACCTTACACCTTGATGAGATCTTTAATTATGTGCCAGAGACTTTTGATCTGAGGTCCAAATGTAATATTTAATCATTCATATGAATTAAAGAGATATGGAAATCATCACATGGAATGAGTTTAAGGCAATATTTATAAAAAGTAAACTACTCAATGATTTGGCTGTTGTAGTCACAGGTCATATAGAGAACTCCCAGACTGACTGACAATTTGATTTGGTACTAATAATGGCCTAAATATCACATCCTTTGTTTTTTCAAAACTTGGCAGCTGTTGGGACAATACAAGATTTTATGCAGGTGTAGACAAAAGCCAAAAAAGGAATATCCATTTGCTTCCAAACGTAGTGAAAGACTCTAGACACAGGATTCAGTATTTCTCACACATCTGTCCACAAGCTGTGCCAATCAGTTCTTAAGCTTTCACCAATGTGCAGCACAATGAGAAAAATGAAGACAGAGCAGTCAGTTTTCCCTAAAAGTAAACTTAAATATTTAAGTTAATTATTTAACTTACAGAACTGTTATTTACTTGGAGGTTAAGCCCTAAATGTCCTGGTTAAAATGTCTCTTCTATCTTCTATGTAGTAAATTGTATGTTTTTGTTGTTGTTTTTTAACAAAAATGTGCTTGTAAAATCAAATGCTAGGAACTACTGTTCTGATTATCTTCTATTCACTCTATTGGCAAAGGGGAATTCTTCTGTCCTAAATAGGATGAGGTGGCTGACTATGTGATGCCCAAAACTAGACAGATGAGATGGAAAACAGTTTATTAGTCACCCTCATCACCTGGGGGAGGACACTTCATGATATTCAGGCCCACACAGGGGATCCAAAGAGGCTGTTGGAGATAGGTTTTGTCATAACAGGAGGGGGAGTGCCCCCAATTCCTGAGGGCGGTTGCAAAATGTTTGAATCATTCCATGGGCTAGCAGGGAAGTGAAAGCTGTTAGGCTGAAGACTTGGTGGAGTGCAGCTGGCCTGTTGTGGGTGGAGTGCAGCCAGGTGGGAAGCATATCTGGAGAGTGTAAGGGAACTTGCGTTTTGGGGTTTGGGGCTCTACAAGGCTCGAAAATGTCAAGGCGGCACTTGAGATATTAGGTCTTACAATAAAACCACTGACGGTAATTGTGACATGATTCAACATAAAATGTCCAATTGGTGGTTAAATAATTTGAACTAAGCAGTTGATCACATTTTGAGTTGTAGAGTCCATACCATTGCCCCAGGTGTTGCTTCAGAAGGGTGACAGAAGGGACTTAACAAGGGTCACGTGTGGGGATCAGAGGATCTCTTCAACAAGGACAATCTGAAGTGGCTTGGTGACATACAGCAGTTGAGGCTCTAGAGCTGTGGGCAGTGTTGGTGTGTGTTCCAAGTTAATAATCAAAACTCTGTGAAGCTGTAGGAGGTGTTTTCTTGCCACACACACTGTCTACTGTCATGCTTAAAGGAGGTGAGGGGGAAGATAAGAGATCAACAGACAGAAAGAAATACACAGACACCCCACTGATAATAGAGTAGAAAGAAGGGGTTATTATATATTTGCAACAGAAATCTGCCATAGCAGATATATGATCTGTGTGCTCAATATTGACAAGTCTCATTTGGATAAGAAAGTTCATGGACTTCAGAAGCAAGAGCAGTAACTCAAACTCTTTAACTCTTAGTTTTCTCATGGACAACATCATGGTTGATACTGTCATCTACCTCATAGTGTTGTCATGAGGAGTGGATAAAATAGATCTGTAAAGTGCCCTATGAGGCAGGTTCACAGTACATATTCAATAAAAGTGAGATTTAGATAATGTGACCCAGTGGCAAAGTGACACTGATAACTTGGATTGCAAAGGTGCAGCTAAATTTTCAGAAACTATTCTGATCTAAATGTAGAGGTTATGCCTAAAGCTTTTGCAAAAAAAAACAAACTAAACCAAAACAAAAAAATAACACCCTCTAAAAAGAAGACTTGACTTAGTGATTACAAGCCACCAAGTATTATATAAAACTGCTCAGATGCTCAATTCAAAATGCAAAATGTAACTGGGGTAATTCCAAACAAACTTTAGAACTTTTCAGGCCATAAATTTCCTCACACTAGATCAATGACTCTACTTTATCATTGTTTGTCTTCCACTTAAATTGGATTTTGCTAAAGAAATTTTTTTAAGTAGACCAAAGCATCCTGACTTATTTTGGAATTAATTTGGAATAAGAATTGTCAACAGGGCATTTCCCTATCCCACTCATTTTCTATAGGCACTGAGCAATGGCTACCTAGATGTCACATGTATCCTTTGTTACAGTTATACAAAATATCTTTGAGTTTGCATTCCTTCTAATGTGCCCATAAATAATTTCCAGTTGGAGTTTACATGTTATGGCATAAATTCAAATGACATTCTAAATTGCATTAGGTCTTTAAACTGTATTTCAAATTGTTTATCTGCATGTGTCAAAAAGAGTTGGATGAAAAGATGAAAAGAAATTATGATTTCAATAATAAAATATACTATAAGAAACTGTGCACATTATTATTGTAAAGTGAGTTAGCATCCCTAGAAGATATTCTTTCTTTTATATGTGATCACGAAAGGGTCAAATGTAAAGGTTGAAATGTAAAGGCTAGACATATTTGGGTCTTTATGCTGAGCAAAGAGAGGGGGTGGAACTGAGTACCTGACTCTGTGTTAAACTGTACTATTCTTTTTTTAAAAAAATTTTTTTTTTTTGATACAGTCTCACTCCGTCACCAGGCTGGAGTGCAGTGGTGTGATCTATACTCACTGCAACCTCCGCCTCCTGGGTTCAAGTGATTCTCCTGCTTCTGCTCCCAAGTAGCTGGGACTATAGGCGCAGGCTACCACACCCAACCAATTTTTGTATTTTTAATGGAGACGGGGTTTCACCATGTTGGTCAAGATAGTCTCATCTCCTGACATTGTGATCCGCCCGCGTTGGCCTCCCAAAGTGCTGCGACTACAGGCTGAGCCACTGCGTGTGTGTGTGTGTGTGTGTGTGTGTGTGTGTGTGTGTGTTTCACTTTTGTTGCCCAGGCTGGAGTGCATTGGCACAATCACAGCTCACCGTAGCCTCTGGCTCCTGGGTTCAAGTGATTCTTCTGCCTCAGCCTCCCCAGTAGCTGGGATTATAGGTGCCTGCCACCATGCCCAGCTAATTTTGTATTTTTAGTAGAGCTGGGGTTTCTCCATATTGGTCAGGCTGGTCTTGAACTCCCAACCTCAGGTCATCTGCCTACCTCAGCCTACCAAAGTGCTGGGATTACAGGCATGAGCCACTGTGCTGGGCCTGTACTATGCTTTTTATAGTCATAAACTTATCTCATATTTCAGTAATGCTCTAAAGTAGGCACTTGTATTAGTCACTGTAGGCTAACTGCCATAACAAATAACCAAATATATTGGTGGCTCAACACAATAACAATTTTCACTCATGTCATAGTCCCATATAGGCCAGTGAGGTATGGGTGGTGGGTCCAGACCATTGCAAATTTTGTTTATTAGAACCATTCAGAATCTGGGTTTCTTCAAATGATGGCTCTACCACCTTCTAAGATCTTGAAGTCCTTCACTGGACAACTGATTAGCAAGTAAAGAAAGTATGAGAAAGAATGAATTACACATAGGAGGTTTTCAGGATCAGGACCAGGCTGATAAATGACTTACCTACTTTCTACCACCATTTTATTAGCTAATTCAGTCAAATTACTCTAACTAATTATAAAGGAGGCTGGGAAATGTAGCCAGCCAGTCTTCCTAAGATAAAAATGACTGATTTTGATGAACATATTGCTTTGTCTTTGCTGCAATGTAATTAAGTTAATTTTATGTGCTGAGAAACTGAACCTTGGAGAAGTTGAATAACTTACTCAAGTCAATGTAGCCAGTATGTGATAGGACTGATTTGTCTACGTAGAAAGTCAATGTAATTTCACTACATGAGAAATTTCCTTAGAAAAATGGGAGAAAGGGACATTTTCAAACTTAATAACTAAGAAACTGTATGAGGATGTCTCGACAGCAGCAGGAAAAGAAATCAGAATATTTTAGTGGACAATTCTAGGCAAGTCTAACACACTGTTTAAGTCTAAAGACTGAAATATGTATGATACATATATATCTTAAATTATATATGTCTTTATCTGGCATTCATTATTTCCCCTAAATCCTTGTATGGCTTTTTGGAGACATTAAGAATTAGGCTATTAAGGTGCTCAGCCAACTTTCTCACAGTGTTTCCGTTTATGTAGCAATTGGATGGATATATTATCACCATACTTTCTTCCTAATGTCTCATGATAACTCAGGCTAGGTTGTGGGTTTTATACTGGCATGAAATTCAGATATTATAAATCTGAGCCGTTCACTCAGTAACCTTAATGTGGAGGCAAAGATGCTGACTGATCGCTTGTGTAATGATCTACTGCATTCATTCTCCACGATCCATTTGTTTCACTCCTAAAACCAAAATCTTTTTTTTAAAGGATAATTTGACACTAACCAATGTTGAATTTCAGCTTTGCAGTTTTCAATGAGTTGAGATTGCATAAAATATACAATGAAGAATTATTAAAAATAAATCAAACATCTTAATCTGGAAAACAGTTTTTCTCTTTACATCCCAAGAATGTAAATAATATATTTAGACATCTACAGTCTGTTTTGATAGTTATTTTGGCAGAATGGAAAGTACTGTGCAATTGATTTGAGAAGTCTAGAGTGTGGATTCTGGCCCTGTACGCATTGGCTATAGATTTTGGTGGACTGATTCATTCATTCATTTATGCAAAGCAGTTTATGCATTAATTCATTCAGCACATGTCAACTGAGTTCCTACAAGGGATTAAACACTGTAATGTGCTGCCAATGTACAAGGAACTTAGAAGCAAAGAAAATAAAAAGTTTTTTTTCTGTTAAAGTAAGCACCTTAAAACCTACAAACATGTAATAGACAAGAGTAGAGCTGTGTATAGATATCTTAAGCAAATGTATTCTCAGTCACACTGATTAGCAGAAAGAATGAAGTGCAAAAAATAAGAAAAAGGTGTAATATAAAATTTTATATAACTATTCTTATCTTTAGAATGTTGAATATGGCTGAATGGAAGAGGCATGGGAATTTCTTATAAAGGCATACCCTTAAAGAGGGAATCATAAGATGAGAGAACAACATGGGCAGATCAACTATATTCACCTCTATTATCTTGGAGTCTAGGTGTATAGAGGGCCCAAAGTTGTAGTTTGGGAAGTTCTGAAGGGTGGGTAATAGTACATGGAAATGACACCCACCCACTCCCAGAGAGCATCCCCCTGGTAATTTAGGCCAGTATGAAAGGATAGTATTTCACAATTTAGCCATATTTATAGTTATTTACTTTTAAAAATACCTAAATGAAATGCAATACATTTTTATTATCTATTTAGTGTCAATGGAGGGGACACACGTGGTTAATCAGGTATTTGGAACTTCTATGCATATCTGAAATTTTTCACAAGTTTGAAAAAGTTTATAGAAAAGATTTAACATAAAATGGAATAAAATACTGGCTTTTAAAACTGTCTGCATTAGCTTACATTATAACTCAAAAGCATATCTTTGCTTCTAGCCAGCTGAAACTTACTGAACCAACAGAAAAATGAGGATATAACATGAGTATGAGCAATATAAATGAGTGATATATTTTGGAAAAAGGCTTGTAAGTATTGACATTTAATGGAGATTCCTGGTATTAGATCATTCCAAGAGACCAAGTATGTTTTTCTTAATATCTAGTATTCTTTTCCTTTGTTCTGCCCTTTTTCTTTCTTCCTTTAACGTATCTTTCTTTCTAGTCCATATTTGGTTTTTTTTTCTCCTTTTTTAGGCCTGATCTACTCTTATCTTTCTAGTTCATCATAACTATTCTTGGTCTGTGAGCTTCCTGCCCTTATATTCACTCTCCAAGGTCTTGAAAATCTGTGCCTGTACCTCTTTTTATACTGAGCCTTATCCTTCACCTAATATTCAATGGTAATGACAGAATACTACAGAATGTGCCATGAGGGCAGGAGAGGTCAAGATTTCTACCAAGAAAGATGAAAAGATGATAATGAAGCTTCATCTCTTTAACCCATAAAACATTCACACACTTCCTACTGGCTCATTTTTCTTAAATTCCAAATTAGAGAGAAACTCTGTCATTTCTCTTCCCTATGTTCAGCCTTCCTAGGAGAATGAAGTGGAGGAGGCATAGAAATGTCATCTAAATAACTTTCTGTGTTGGATGTATTCAGTAATACACTCCATTAAAACTCCAGTTGGGAAAATATTTTCTTAGGACAGCTGTGTCATGAATGCACCATCACACAGTATGCAGATGAGTTTAGTTTTTTTTTAATGAGTGTTTTGAAGATTGAAGGATTATGTTCATTGTGACCTTCTGAAAAAAACACTGTAAATACTTTCTTTGGAATTTTAAATCTCTAATTTTTATCCTACCCTTAAATAAATGGAATATTCACTTATTTAATAGCATGTTTTTTTATAATTTTGTCCTTCTTTCCTTATCCTGAGAAGAGGTATGAAACAGAGTTGTGCAGAAAATAGAGAACAAAGGAAATGTAAAAGGATCTGTCCATATAGAAAGCTGTTTGATATCATGCTTAAAGCATGGTGACAGGAGTCAGAAACTTGAATTCAGCTGTCTTCTCTAGCTGCGTAAGGCTGTACAGGTTGCCTGTTGGTTCTTATCTTAGTTTCCTTATATCCTTACACAGAGGTATTGAATAATCCCCATACCTTGGAATGCAGTAAGAATTGAATAAGAAACTATACAGAAAACATCTTATATAGATATTGACCCATTGCAGTGGTTGAACTATGTAAGTATTCTCTCCCTTCAAGCTTTCCAATTTTACTGCACAGAATGTTGTTCCCAATGATGGTTTGAAAATTCAGTTTTTAGAGACTTACTTTTAGATTGTGTGTTGCACTGCCTTTAGTGGCATTTTTTGTAGAGTGAATTATTGTTCTGGTGCTTATGCATTCATTTTGGTCACTTATTAGAAGAAATGCTAAGAATTTTGTGTAGATATCTGATTTAGAAAGCCTCAAGCAATAAAATATAAATTATGGGATGTTAAAGTGGTAAGATATCTTAGACATCATCAATTTAACCATCTAATCTTGAAAATGAAGAAGTGAAGCCTAAAAATAACAAGACGCACTCAAGGTAACACAGCTAGTTAGGAAAGAGTTGCGTATAAACTCGGTTTTTCTTATCTCAGTCATACTCACTTTCCACCACAACATTCGCCTATTTGAAACAGGAAGTTGAGTACCATATGATTTTGCTGCTTCCACATGAGGTCATGAATCATTGTGTTATTGATTCCTAACATGGTAAATGACATGGTATAGATATTCAATAAATATAAATTAAAAGAATGATTTCTGATTAATGATATAAGCTGATTCCCTTTTACATCTTGACTAAACAGAATATCCCAAGTCATGTTCACAGTGACTTATAAATATAAGCAGTGATTCTGACAGACCCTATCTCCAGTTCCATCCCCATGATCAATCGTATCTGTGGCTCTCAGTCTCATAAATGAGACACATTTTTAGTTTTTCTCAAGCTCTAGGTTAAATTGGGTTAAATTCTTCTCAACAATTCCATGACTTTGAAATGTCCAAATAATATTTCTTACAATTAAAGGGGACATTTTCATGACTACCTTGGTCTCTTGGCTCTTGTTTCTATTTATGCAAACTTTAATTCTATCAACCCTAATGTAAAATTCTGTTTGCTTTGATATGTATTCAGACACAAACATACATACACAACCTTACAGAAAATCATTTTTAAGTGAAGTAACTTGTTGAATATTTAGAAAGGAAATATTTCAATAATGCAAATAAGTGTTAACAATTTTGCATTATTGTCGTGTCTTTAAGTCTTTTAGTCATCCTATACCATGGAATTGTATTGGCCCTTCTACTCAAACTGCTTAGCCGCTTTCCATCCTAAAGAGACTGCCTGTCACCTACAACTTCTCTATTCTCCTGCTTCAATTCTAGAGTCATAATTAGCAATACTTAGATTTGTCTTTTCAACTGACATCTTGAATAATCTATAATCCAAATCCTGGGAGGGTTAGATGAACAGAGGTGGTGCATCTTATCTTCCATACCAAGTCTTATGCTCTCTTTCTTCTCATGTTTCTACATGAAAGGACTTTTCTGGAGTACAGCTCTTCGTCTCTCTGGTAGGCCTATTCATTCCACCCCTTAGAGGAGGAGTTATTTATCCGATTGATGTCTCGAAAAATAAACTGAATGTGATTGGCTGTTTTCTTTCTCTTGCATCCCGTAAACTTGTCTGCAGAGAAAGGCACATACTTAAACATAATTATTAGCATATCACACACTTTTTAATTTCCCACCCTTTCATTTAACATAATTGAGGTTATTTTTTAAAAAGGATTCTTTTCAACTTTGACTTTTTGAAATCAACAAAGGATGAATTTTAAGGAATTGACATGTCAAACATCATCTTACCTTGAGAAATGATATGCATTATTAGCTTCTATAGGATTTAGCATGCTTTCTTTCCTATTACATGTTGATGTCAGAGTCATAGGTATAAATGAATATATAGTCATTTCCTTCCTTTGAGAAGGAAATAAATACATTTACTATATACCTTTTCATTTCTAAAAATTACATTCTTTCTCTCTTTTTACTTCTACCTTTTTCCTGTTATATAATATCCCTATGAAGTCAGTCAGATGTAGAATGCCAAAGATAGACAACTGTTTACTCTGGCTTAGGAGCAAAGTTTTCAACTTTGAAATGATTGACAGACCAGGGCTCAACCAAGTAAACAAGGTATAGGGTGTAAAATAGTTTAGCACATTGTAACCTAGACAGACTGTTCCCAAAGGCACAATGGGGAGCTCAGCAGGGAATAGGCAATGTGAATGAGGGGCTAGTGCATGTGCAAAGGCAGTCCTGTGCAAGACCGTTGCATTATACAGCTGAGAATTCGTTGGATTTTGGAGTTGGCCATAGAGGGAATATCCAGAAGCTCAAATTACACTGAGAGAAGAAAGTGGTGAGCTCAGACTTGACCTGGATCTATACCTTATCTCGAAGAGTGCAACAGGACAACTTGTAGTTAGAGTAGGAGTTTTCTGATGGTGATAATAATTGAAGCCAGAAAGGCATTAAGTTTCCTCATGATCTGTTTAGTTTGAAACCACTTGCTGGGTAGTAACGAGGGATAAGGGATCAAGATCTGGTTCTTCACAATTCTGTGCTGGGAAAGACCAAGAAAGTTGTTGAGATTCCTGTGGAGAGGGCTAAGCTCCATTTAGTCAGACCACAAATAGAGAAATGCGGTTGAATTCCAGGTATACCTTGTAAGCACCCACTTCACCTTGCTAAGTGGGGGCAAGGGTAAGGGCCTTGAAAATTTTAATAATGTTCAATAATTTCAGTGACCTTGGCACATAAACCTAGAATTGACCCAAGGCACATAACATTCCATGATTGAAGAAATACTGTTTCTGCAGTCTAGAAATTTAACCCCCTTTGCTTATCTCCAAAGTCTTATCTTTCTGTTCCATAAAAATATTCTTTAATTTCTCTGAACTTTCTGGTTGCTTTTCTTCTACTTAAATTTTTAAAATAAAGTTGAGTGTGGAGGTGTAAACAAGTGCCTTGGTTACGTTCAAGGTAAATTTTCAAACATTTTCAAACAAAAAATAAGCCATCTTCAAAGAAAGCACCCCAAATACAAAGAACTACGTTATATGGAAGTAAAATAGAACGTTGTTTTGGTCACATTAGTAGAAAGGGGCCTATGGAAAAGCAGTCTTTTGTGTTCATCTTAAGCATAAATGTCATGCTCAACCTGCAAGTAGTCTGCATATTATTTGAAAAATATAAACATTAGATTTTCTTTTAGTGTTTGGTGTTCATCAGAGCAAATTCCATTTTTGTACCTTTAAGAAGCATGTCATGTGACCATTTCAATATCTGTAGATCTTCTGGTCATTTCCACTCATTCCTTGAGAATTTTAGCAACTGGCTCTTTCACATGTCAATACCCACAGAGAAGATGCTTCTAATAAACTGGTCTCTGAGGTTTTGGAGCACCTCATTTTCAGTAATTTTCTCCGGCACTTCACACTAGCTATATTTCTTTCTTTGTCGAGTATTTATAAATTCCCTATAAGGTCACAAAAAGTAGAGTTTTGGACTGGGAAACAAAAGAATTATCAGTAGCAATGCTACTAACAAGTTGTGTGATCCAGATAAATTCATTCTACCACTTTGCCTCAGTTTTCAAAGCCATCAAATGGGGCTCGAAATATATTCATTTTTATCCTTTACTAAATTTGGCTCCTTAAAATAACAAGAAGAAAATATTCTGAGAAACTAAAAGAAGACAAATACCAAGGTACGGGTTAAAATATCACACATCCACTGGGAGATCTTGGAGAAAAGCAATTCAATTTTTCACTTTCTTTACTCTGGCTCTGCTTCCCTGTGATTGCACAATTTAGCACCACAATCTGACGTCCAAGAAGTAAACTTGTACAGTGACTATTTATCCTGTCACTCTCAAAGCAAAGTAAAATATAATCCCACCAAGTAAGGGGCAAGGGGAGACCTGTGTGGGAAAATTGGAGGAGGAAGAGAACTATTTGAAGGATATTCATATCAAAGACTTAATTTTGTCATTTTGCAGAGCTGAGTTAATGGATTAAACTTGTGGCTGTTTTATGTAGTTTTGTCAGAAAGTGATGTGTCGGAATTTTTACATCTGAGATACTTGCTCTTTTAAGCTGACTGGAAGCATCAATCATAGGTAAAATTTTCCCGCTGATAGTTTTCTTTTCTCTCGTTATCAAAAAAGAGGAATTTATATGTGATTTTTCAATAGAAATAGAAGTAGAAGAAAGCCAGTTCATTTCAAAGACACTTTAAAAAGCCAGATTTTCTATTTAACTTTGAAAGCAAACTTAAACGGATATTCTGAATTCTATTAACAATCACGACTGCACAGGCCCCCATTATCATTCCTTACACCTTGACTTAGGCGATCTAATATAAAACCTTCCAAAGTATGATGCTTTGGTTATTTTAGGGTTCAATTCTGCAGCTTCTTGGAGAAGGAAAGGAAGTTAACATTCTATGGATTCACTAGGTGTCAAGAACTATTGTAATTTGGCTCTTTGCATTCATAGTTTATCTCATATATAATCCTCAGGATAACCATTTGAGGTGTTACATTTCCCATTTAACAAATGAGGTTATTGGAGCTCAAAAAAATTAAATGACTTGCCTAAGGTTATTCAGCTAACAAATAGCAGATTCAGGAATCAAGCTCAGACCTTTTTCTTTCAAAACCTGAACTCTTTGGCATAATATATTTGCAGTTAAGATTGACTTTCTGAAAATTGTGAAGTGACTCTACCTAGATTTAGATATAAATTTGGGGTCGTTAGTTTTCAACTGAAACACGTGAACAGAAAAATAACAAAGAAGGAGAGAGCTAGACAAATACAAGAAAAACCTACCCAAATTCGTGTGCTATAATACAAAATGACTTAAAGTGAGATTCAGAAGACGTTCTTTTTGGTCCCAACTTTCTCACTAACTAGCTGTGTGACCTGAGGCACCACATGGGACCTGAGATTTCTCATCTATAAAATGAGGATATTGAACTTAATGATCTTTACCTCCCTTCCAGCATAAAAATTATCTGTGTTCCTGAGTGAGAGCTAGTTGAAGCGTATTTTCATCTTTTCAAAGTCAGATTAGTAAAGCAATCAAAGGAAAACAAAAAAGGGAAAGGGGAACAAAAGTACATGCTATGCATTTATGCCATGTCATGGTTTTTTCTTTACATGGTCTCGTCAAATTCCCACAACAAATAAAATGGTGTGTTATTCACCCCATTTTATTGAAGGAAAAAGACTCAGAGGAGTCAAACAGTTCACTGAAGTTTGCTAACAAGATACAATATCTAAAAAGTGTCTGAAAAGCTTAGCTGGAGGGAAAAAACACTTTTATCATTCTTTAAAACAAATACAGTGCTTTGAAAGCTTCTATTTACTTGAACTAGATCATTTGATCGCACAGTTAGGTAAATATGGACTGTAACATATATCACACCTCATTATTGTGTGGTTTTTATGCGACTAGAATGTATTTATGCTACAATCCTGCAAGGAAGAAGTGAACTTTTGATACAACACGTTTTCTGTTGTTTATGAATACCCAAACCTCAGTTATTCAGCTAGTAAATCACATTTATTATTTTCAATATTTGTTCAAAGTATGTGCCTTAATTTGCTAGTGCAAAGTAATGTGGACAAAAGAAACTTGTTCCTTACATTGTAAACATGCATGATTATTAAAATCAGTACAGAAAGTTAGAAGGGAAATAAAGCCAGATAGAGGATGGAGAGGTAGGCAGATAGAAAAAGGCTTTGCAGGGAATTGGCCAAGAAGTCTTTACGAATTGCATGATCCCCATTGTAATCCAAAACGATCATTGGAGCTGAAGTAAGGAAAATGAATAGTTGCAGTGCCAGAGAGGGAAAATAAACTAGTTGTGATGGTATTGTAGTAAACCAGGTAGGGGAAAAAGTGACTTATACTAGGATGGCAGATATGGAGATGGAGTGAAATGAATTGGTTTGACAAATGTATAGGAGATCAAACTGGTAGGACTTGGTTATAGAGAGTGAGTCAGAAAAGATGTGAAGAATAATTCCTAGGTTTCTCTAGCATACAACTGGGTGGTAGTTCTGGAAATGACCCACGTAGTGGGCTGACAGCAGTGGGAAATGGATATTGCAATAAATTTATAAGAGAGTATGATGCCGTGCAGCTGAAATTTCTTCCAAAGAATGTTTTCTCATATATTCTCTTGTTCGCGACACTATCCTTTTTAGAACAGAAAATTCCCAGGAAGAGATAAGTATAATAAACATAATGATGTACATCTATAGAAAAAGTATTTTGATAACTTATTATTCTCCATTTTAGACAAGTATTTGTACTTTCCCCTTAATAGGCTTGTCACAGAATGTGAAATTGTATTTATTATGAATAACTAACAGCTGACATTTTTGAGAAATGAGAGAAATACAGGTGCCTTTGGCTTGATTAGAACCTTTTCACATACAATATTATCAGCTTGGTTATTTGATCGAAATAGTTACTCAAAAAGAGAAAGTTATGTATTTGGTGGTTATATATATTTCAATTTCAGGATGATTTGCTTTTTAGCTTCCAAATTGCCAAAAAGATGTGTTCTCTATCTTCCTTAGCCAATTACGTCTCTTGGATGAGATACTCGAGCAACATTTTTTTGGTAGTGAAACTTAGATGGTATGAGCAGCTTAGGGATATCCAAAATTAGAAAAAATCTTGCACAGGAATCTTATTTATGATAATACTATTGCTAGAGGACATTAATTTATCAATGGTCCTGCATTATTTCTCAGAAATTTCCATTTGAAATTTGGACTTCAAGGGGTTGAGCTAAACTTCTTATCGGAAACATACACAAACACATCTCACCCTCATGTATTATAGTTTAGTAAATAGTCACTGTATGATGCATTCATGTCACACAGTGACTATTTACTAAAGTATAATGTATGCCAAGCTTTATGCTATGTGCCTTTCAAATATTACCCTATAAGAATGCTCTTTGGCAGGTACTATTGTTCTGGCCATTAGACACAATTAGCCATAGTGGCAAAACTCCATTGACTGTAGGTAATTCTAGATCTTCATTTTTATACCCTCTATAGCTAAAATAGCTATTTAAGATAGAAAGCAAAATATGAAGAAAACCAAAAAAAGGAAGGATGTTTCCTCAGTTATTTCAGAGTATGAAAATGCTTTCTCTTATAAATACTTGCCAAGAGTCTTAGCTCTTAATATGTCTGGTCATCATTATTCTCTTCATGATAACCTACTTATGATATTTATTCCTTAGATCTCAGAACAGCATTCCCTATAAGTGATTATAGAAAATCAAAGAAGAGAGAACCTAAGCATCTTTAGTCAAGTAAATCCACAGATGAATCCAGTTAACTCTGAAAATCTACCTTATACAATCATGAAAGTAAAATATTCTTCTTGGGACACAAAAAGTATGTTTAAAATATTCCTAAAATCCCATTATTCTTTCTACTACAGAGTTCTCTCCAAAACCATGAGAAACTTGATCCCATTTTGCTCTCCTTCCAAAGCTCCACTTCTTCTCTGATCTCTTAGCCACAGTAAGATACTCAGTGAACATGGGTGGGCTGCCTGCTTCATTCTGAATACTGTGCTGCAGATGAGGGACACCAAATCATGGGCATTTTTAAGCTCAAATTAAATGCCAGGCTTGAATAATTAAAGAGAAAATTAAACACTAGTTGGAAAGGGGTAGGAATGGGATAGTGGGGTTGTGGGAAAGACTTAATCCATGTACAGATATGTCTAATTTTTTCAGTACGTAATGTTTTAAATCAGCAAACAAAAATATTTTGTATTTCTTGCTTACTCCTTCTTACATTGTAGGGATTAGAGCTCATATATTCCCCAAAATATCATATATTCTAATTTGGTAAATATGGGACAGGGCCTACAAATCTGCATCTTGTACAAAATCTCAAATAATCTAGATATACACTGAAGTTTGAGACCCAATTGTCTAAAGAAGTCTCCTTATGTCTGCTGTGCATGTTCCTTGAGGAGCAACAGTCAGCCACACCTCAAAAATAAAAGAGGCTTAACTTAAATAGAAAAAAAAAATGCTTGTCTGGATGAGTCGTCCTTGGGGGTATACAGTCCCAATGATTTGTACTTGACGGATGACCTCCTTCACATTTTTTCATTAGGATGAAACACTTCTTGGAAAAAAAAAAAAGGCCAATCCAGTCTTTTTGCTATTCTAGCTGTTAACAATCCAAAGCATATTCTGCCTTCTGAAAGTTAAAATTTACGAATAGATCAGAGAATAGGGGTGGGGAATATGGTGGGAAATGAAAGCACTTTCATAAGGCTGTTCGAGATTTTAACTGTTGGAAGGTTATTCACTCAGGTACACTGTTTTATTTTTATCTCCTCCCTGGAATATTTAGATCTGACCGGTATGCCTGACGGCTTTTCTCCTGGTGCTGCCGTGGGCTGCCTCAAAAGAAAAATGCTTATGTAAAGAAGACAAGTGTGGGAAGGCAAGCATCAGCTTAACAGACCAAGGAGCTCAGCAATTCCACCCACTGCTTCTTTCCCGGAGCAAACTCCCGAGAGATGCTCTTGTAGCAAGATGTCTAGTGCTTTACAATGCTTCCACAGCCCTTTCTGATGCGATGATTTCCTCCTGATAGCTTAATTTTATTAGATCATAGGAGCACAGTCTGTAAATGTGAAAACACTTAAAGGGAAAAAGAAACTTTCAAAGCAGCTGTTTAATGTAGGGATTTTTTTTAAAGAACCCATAAGAGGGGGAAAAGAAAACTAACTCTAAAACCTTACAAAATAAAAGCTATTTAGGCAGGCTAGCTTTCCTTTTCCCTCTATAAGTAAAATATTCATGAATTCTACCGCTATGGTACTGTATGCTAGATGCAATCAAAAACTCTTATGCAGAGCAAAAATCATTGAAAAGTATACTGATACCTTACAATGCTTCACAGAAAATCCGTGAAATCTGCAATACAAGGCACTGTCTCTTACTGTAGCAACATTGCTTCACAAATTTCCAGGAGAGGTAGCACATATCTTCACTCTCTGTAATGCTATTCCTAATCAGATGCCTGGAGCAGGTAGCTGGCTGCCGTAAGGGCTAAGGATTCTATGAGAGTCTGAAAGGAGGAGAAAGCATTCAAAGGAGCAGATAGTCACATTCAAGGCCCAGTCAACAATTCAAACTAGGGAAATATTTGGTAAACTAGAGAACTGATACACCTCATGAAGGAGCAAAACAACTCCAAAGACATGGTCCAAAGGACAGCTCATCCTTTCATGAGTGATGGCTCACCAATCTCCTTGAGCACCAAGAAAGTGTCCATCCATCAATCCATCCATCTATCTATGCTTCCACTGATCCATCCATTCATTCAGCTTTTTAGAGTATCCACCATATTTTGTATATCATGAATGAGAAACACAATGATTAATGACATGTAGTTGCTACTCCCTTACCCCACAAAAACCTCTCATGTTTAAATAGATAAAACAGATTGACACACTTCTGGTTAAAAATGGAGGATTAAATACATATTTACCTCAGGTCATCCTCAAAATAAACAGAATAGGAAAGGATGAGTGAAGGCCTCAGAAAGCTGCCTCCTGAGTGAGCAGCAGGAAGTTCTGAGAAACCACCCCATTTTATATGAAGGGAGCATTGAGGGACTTGGGTGAAATTTAAATCAAAAGTAATTATTAAAAGTCTGTTTAAGAAGCAGCCATAACATGAAAATTTAATTTTTCACCACTCCCAGCCAAGGTAAAGCCTTTTTCCCACTGGATAGAATAAACAGGAGACTTATTTTCTGGTAGGTGATACCCCAGAGTCTCTTCACTTATAAAACACAAGGGACAGGGAAGAGCAGGGATCCTATGCTGACAACATGGGGAGTTAGGGAAAAATCATATATTGAAGGTCGAGGACCCCCAATCCTGTTGTTTTCCTTGGTCGGCATTCTGGATACCCATTGCTAAGTATATTCCTTCCAGCCAGATCTTGGGAGAATGTTTTCTACTGCATCTAATAACCTGAAGGAACTAACATGGGATTCTCTAATTTAAGAAATAAACAAGCAGAAGCTATTTCAGCCACTTCAATGTTCAGTAAAGACCATCATCTACAGGCTCTATCCAGAAGCACAGACTTCCATTCTGTTGTTCATTTCCAAACACTTCTATGTGAAGAAAAAAAAAGTCAAGGATCAGTAGATATTTAAGGAAAATCTTTCATATAAAAAAGCACAAAACAAAGAAATAGAAAAAGCATCTTAGTGAAACAGTGTGTGTGGGAGAAAAAATAATCTAAAATAAAACTATTTATTGACAAAACTGAGAAAGGGGATATTTCAGCCATGGGGAGGGTGGGACATAGTGCTTCTCAACTAGGTACTAAGAGCAGACAGGAGTGTTATTCTTAATCTACACGGTGCAGTAGTGTAGCTGTTAGCCACTTACAGCTATTTAAAATTAATTGAAATTAGACTAAATTACAAGTTCATTTCCTCATTTGCACTAGCTATATTTCAAGGACTCAATAGTCACATGTGTACTTTATTGGGCAGTGCAGATAGAACATTTCATTATTGCAGAATGTTCTACTGGAAGGGGCTGTTCTGAGGGGGAATTTGTGCTGTCAAGAGTGAAAAATATTAACATTTCCTCTTAAATGTTTGCTTGAAATAATAGTGACAGCGTCAACAAAATGATGAAAGAATCTGAAGACAGTATCAGTAGCTTTTACTCAAGGAGTTGAAGAGGTGACATTTCACCCGAGTCACGTTTTGACACACTGGAAATGGGGTGGGAAAAAGTCTTGGGTTTGAGACCAGGCTGCCTTTATGCACTGTCAGATATGGCCCTTCCTGTGCCGGCTTCTGCAATTTCAGTCGGAAGAAGCTACAGAAGCAGAAATAAGTGTTTTGAGGACCAAATGCAAACATACAAAATCTAAGAAGTCGAGGGGGCATTTCATGTTGAAAAAATCTCTGAGCATTTGTGTCAGTGGAAGCAGAGTGAAATGTTGTCAAATGGATATTGGGGAAGAGCATAAAGACCACAGTGAATGTGAATAGTATGGCCAATTTTGGAAAGGTGGGTCAAAATGTCTTTGGTTTAGTTACTTTTCACAGACCCATGTTCCTCTCAACTGTCTTACATATTTAGAATTCCATTAAAACATAAATTTCACACCTGCACACTAGAGGTACAGTTTTTAAAGAACAGGAAAAAAAGGAGGGGAATGTGTTTCCCCCTCTCATTACATTCAAAACCATTAAGTTTCATGTTATTTTTTGTTCGGACACCATTTTCTGGCCAATGATTCACAAAAAAAGAGCATAGGAAGAAGCAGGAGGGAAGTTGTCAGATGGAACTGAAATAATTAACTTGAAGGTAGAAAAGAAATAAGATGAGGAACACATGAGTCAGCACAAAGTTTCAAAAATAAAACAAGTTGAGGACTTTCTGAACTCTTGCTTATTCTAACTAGGTGTCATTTCTTGTTCATAACCATTGTAAATAAAAACCAGTTGAAGACGTGAAGGTAGAAAGGCAATTACTGTCTTGTTTCCAACACAATAGAAATGTTATTGATAATGGCAATGGTTTAAAGACTGGTTATTTATGATATTAATAAATTTACCACATTTGCAATTCATATTAGCACCATTCAGGATATAGGCATTGTTATTTTATAACTGTAAGATGTGTCGTTGGTCTATTAGAGAATGTCTCTTGCCGGATTCATTATTTAATTTATTATGCTCACATTTTTGAGCATTTATCAAGAGCTGTGTTTCTAGGTTGTAAGGACACATGCCTAAAACGAGGAAAGTTTTTTCTGTTATTGAACACAGTGAGGTATTTTACCATCAAGAATGTGTATGTGGAGCTGGTAGCGAGGAAGAGTTCAGCTGTGCCTTGTAGTAAAGATAAAATTTACCAAATGACTTTTCAATTGCAAGCACTATATTGTTATTTAATCATGGTAAATATCTTGAGAAGGAACTGCGATTTCTCCTTTGAGCATTAGGGAATGCAAAACTATGTATTCAGTGAAGGATATTCTAAAAGTAAAATGTAAATGTACTGAAAATATATTTTGAACTATTTTTTTTTTTTTCAATTCAGGCCAGGCATGCCTATAGTCACAGTTCTGTGGGTGGCTGAGATGGGAGGATCACTTGAGCCCAGGACTTCAAAGCTATGATTCCACCACTGCACTCCAGCCTGGGTGACAGAGCAAGACCTTGTCTGCAAAAAAAAAAAAATAAAATAAATAATTCGGTTTTCTAAAAGCAATAGATTTATTTTATAAATATTGATGAATATTTACCAAGTGTCCAGATTCCTTCTAGAAGCTCCAAAACAAAATAAATATAAACTAAGAACAGCTAAATATGAGCTATTCTCATTTTCTAATGGGAGAAATAAGGTAACAAAGGGATAGTTTGTGAGGTGGCATGTTGACGAAAAATAAGGGACTTCCTTAGAGAATCAGAGGAGAAAAAGCAGAATAAGCTTCCACTCATATTTTTTGCATTTCCAACCCAATTGGGGCATCTAGTCAGAAAGTATTACTGGTTTTCCTCCAATATTTATGTGCTACGGGACAACACAATTGCTCTCGGCTCACCTCTGAGTGGTAGGTTACAGTAATGTGGCAGATTCCTCTCTTGAACTGGGTCCTCTTACGGTAATAGGTAAAAGTATCTTTCTTTTGGTTGTCCCTCAATTTTCTCTGCCATACCTTGTGCTGCTAAAGTTACATGACCCTGATTCATCACAGCAACAAGTGCTGCAGCTGCCCCAGCCCCTAAGAATTCCCTGGATCAGTTCATTCCATCATTCCCTGGAACTTGACGTTTCCCCTGTGGGCACAGGGGCACCTGTGACCATTGAGTCAGAGAAATACACCTAGGTAGCTTATATTATATATCTTTCTTTTTTTCTTTCTTTCTTTCTTTCTTTCTTTCTTTCTTTCTTTCTTTCTTTCTTTCTTTTTCTTTTTTTTTTTTTTTTTGAGATGGAATCTCACTCTGTCATCAGGCTGGAGTGCAGTGGTGCAATCTCAGCTTACTGCAACCTCTGCCTACCGGATTCAAGCTATTCTCCTGCCTCAGCCTCCCGAGTAGCTGGGACTGCAGATGCGCACCACCACGCCCGGCTAATTTTTGTGTTATTTGTAGAGATGAGGTTTCACAATGTTGGCCAGGCTGGTCTCAAACTCCTGACCTTGTGATTCGCCCACCTTGGCCTCCCAAAGTGCTGGGATTACGGGCATAAGCCACCGCACAAGGTCAGCTGGCTCATATTTCTTCATGAAATATAATGAAAAACATATATGATTTTAATGTATGTGTTATGTTCACATGGATTTTAGTGTCTCCAAAAGTAAGTGGGAGCCCTTCAGGGGCATTGGACAGTGTTTATTCTTTATTTTGTTTTTTTATTTATTTTTTTTATAGAGACAGGGTTTCACCATGTTGGTCAGGTTGGTCTTGAACTCCTGACCTCATAATCCGCCTGCCTCGGCCTCCCAAAGTGCTGGGATTACAGGCGTAAGCCACCACACCCGGCCTGTTTTTTTTTTTTTTTTAATTCATATTATTATTTCCGTTCCCTCTTCTACCTAGCTGGTGCTTGGAGTGCAGTAGGTTCTCAAACCTGTTTCCATTCAAAGAGGTCTATTTAGCCATGCAACAAAACTTGACTAAGTATGTACTGCAACACTCCCCATAGTTTAGTGGCTTTAGAGGCACCAAGAAATGGACAAATTGGTTGTTGCCCTTGAAATGTTCCTAATCTGTTTGTGGGGATGAAAGCAATCCATGCATGGATAGTTACAGGACATCTAAAGGCAGCATATGGACAGGATAATAACTGTGGTAAGAGTTTAAAATCAATATACACTCAGGCTCAGGGAAATTAGGACAGAAATTAATTTGTGAATCTTGAACTAAGACTTAATGAAAACAAAGAATTTGAATTAAGGAGGCTATTCCCAGTGTGGTGAATGTCATAAACAAAGACATAACTTCTGGAAAGAGCTAAACATAAGTGGAACATAGAATTAATATTAGCCTTGCTAAGTAAGAGAGTTTTACGAGTGGGGAGAGACAAGGTCAAATAGGCTAATTGGGACTAATTAATAGCAGACCTGGAATTCAAAAAGAAGGATATAGTTTTATTCTAATAAGTGACAGAAGTTCCTATTTATTTTGAAACTGAAGACTTATTCAAAAAAATGAGAACATGAAAATATTTTCGAAAGTATTCACAATAGGCCAGGTGTGGTGGCTCAAGCCTGTAATCCCAGCACTTTGGAAGGCTGAGGTGGGTGGATCCCCTGAGGTCAGGAGTTCAAGACCAGCCTGACCAATGTGGTGAAACCCCGTCTCTACTAAAATTTCAAACATTAGCCGGGAGTGGTGGTGTGTACCTGTAGTCCCAGCTACTTGGGAGGCTGAGACAGGAGAATTGCTTGAACCCAGGAAGTGGAGATTGCAGTGAGCTGAAATCGCATCACTGTACTACAGCCTGGGTGACACAGCCAGATTCCATCTCAAAAAAAAAAAAGAAAAAAAGTATTCACAATGACAAGTCATTAATTTGTCATTCTAAAAATCATAAACAATAGTATATTTTTTTGTATATGTAACCAAGATGCCACTATGGCCAACCTATCAATTTAAGCCTGCATAAGGGTGGCTCAATTGTCTATTCCACACCTGGAACAAGTCAGTCTACCTGCGTCCCCTCATCTAACACACACACACACACACACACACAGAGATTTCTATCAGTCAGGACCTTCTTTACGTACAACAGTCTTTTTCAGGTTTGAGGAGATGGAGTGCTTTAGGTCACAGGGATACAAACCACTTAGCATTGAACGTTTGCTACAATCTCTGCATTCTCCTGAGAAACAAAAATCAACTAGAAATTAAAGACAGGTACTAGTACAACACTCCCATTTTATTAATAGAGGTANCTTTTTCAGGTTTGAGGAGATGGAGTGCTTTAGGTCACAGGGATACAAACCACTTAGCATTGAACGTTAGCTATCTTAAAGCTTCTTGTTGAGCGATCTTTTATTCCCTCTTTTGCTACAATCTCTGCATTCTCCTGAGAAACAAAAATCAACTAGAAATTAAAGACAGGTACTAGTACAACACTCCCATTTTATTAATAGAGGTATTAACTTTTTCTAGCTTACTTTCTGGCCCCTTTCTGAATTCCGGTCACCCTGCAATAGGTGTGACCACTTTGCTTAGAGAGAGGGGAAGTGGATTGCTTACATGGGCGCATCGTTCTCTCCCTGGCCCTGCATGCCCTTCAGGCCTTCCTACCGACTTTGCAATATTTGGTAAATACAATGAAGGAAGAGGATGTCTGTCCTACAAATTATTCCCTGGAAAGCTCTGCCTAAGCCACATTTATAGTAATTAAATAGTGTCATGCATTGAGCTCCAGAAGCCACCAGGTAAGAGCAGATTTTATATTTTATTCTTTTTGTTGGCAAAACCATCCTTTATCTATTTCCCTCTATACAAACTTTCATTAATTTGTAAGGACAGCACTTGCCCATGTTTTTATTTTGAATGTCACATTAATAAATTGAGACCCCTTTTGGTATCTTAATGAAATGGGTGATTCAAACAAATTATCTCTATTTCGGAATCACAAATTCTGCCTCATTGTTCAGGAAATTTTCAAACTATTATCTCTGGACAGTCTATAGTGCTTAATTTCAATAACAGAGTCTTTTCGTAGAAGGGCTTTGTGTGCTTCCAGAGCAATTTTTGTTGGCTCTTCGATTTCAGTTACACAATTTGTGTGCTGATTTCCTCCCTCTCTGATTTGTAGAACTCAGCATTCTCAAAAAGACAGATGTTGGCAGAGGGTTTGAGGATAGTCCGTGATATCTGGACTGTAGTAGGGCTGACTCCCTCCGTAAGGAGGGAAGGGGGAGAAGGTAGAATTCTTTTCTCCCTCTGACTGAGAGGTGGGTCCTAATGTTCATTGCTGCTGATGCAGAACTCGGCTTAAATGATATAGGACGTGAGGGGGTGGTGGCAAGTACAAAACAGTGAAATAAATTACCATATATATCATGTTCTGGTGGTTGAGATAGAAGTGATGTGTGTAATGAATCAAAGCTGGAAGTAGTTCTGGTGCGTGGTGATAGTGAGGGAGACAGAGTTCTCCGTGGCTCAGCCTCAGCTTCAGAGGGCTCTGTGTGAGGAATATGTGAGTAAGCAGAAACTAGTCACTGTAATGTGACAAGGGAGGACATTTGTGAGGGCACAGGAGACCATTCGGTATTGTAGTGGGGATCTGTTGTTTCGCCAGCCCAGCACTCTGATTTTCCTGTGGGGAACTTCTCTTCCCCTGCTGCAGGCAGCCTTGCACACACTCAGTTAGGGAGCCTTCCCCTCCCCTGCAGTGGTACCCACACGTGACCCAGGCTGGACCACAGTCGTTCTGTTTTGGAATCTGAAGCTTGAGTAGAGTGATACAAACATGGAAATAATCTGCAGCATTCATTCTGACAGGAGAGCCCTGAAGAGATGACCCATTTGTTTCTGCTCCCCAGAGTTAACCTGTTTGCCCTCTCTTTTAGCCATGACTGTTTTGGTTCTCTTTGATTATGTAAGCTATTGCATATGCCTAAAAAATTGTTGTTGTTGTTTTTTCCTGTTCACGTTAGTCAGAGTCAGTTTCTTTTGCTTGCAATAAAATATTTCAGGTGCTGAAATTTTGAGCTCTAAGTGTCTTGGTTGTGGGTCATGTTAACAGGCAGGCTGTTTGCTTAAAGGTGATTTGCATGAATCTCATGTAGTCAGAGTGGAAAAGAGAGATGGTGAAATCGAAAGAGTAAAGGCAAGATTAGGATTAGAGTTAGGGAATTGTTCTAAGAGCCCTGTGGTAGGTATGTAAACTCCTCTGAACCCCACTTCCTTGTGTGTTGCAGAGCGATAATCATTCTTTCACCCCAGTAGAAGGGAGAGTTATGTCAGATAACAATAGTAGATACCTGACAAAGGACTTGGTAGATTGAATGTGTCTAATTAATCTTGTTGCTGTTCTTCCCTCGGTATGAGCTCTCTCTCAGTTTCCCTGTGAAAATTCTCACAAGAATGGCAGGTTAAACAATGCACTGAAATGATACACATTTTGTTTCAGGCTTCTTATGATTGCTTTCCACAGTGAAAATGGTGCACAGTATGTGGACACAGATATGTGTGTCTTCTTTTGGAAACTTTTCATTAGTATGAAATACTTTGTTGGCAGTAGGCACAAGAAGTTTTAAGAAACTCAGTGGTTTAAAGGTGATGAAAGTCAACATGTTATATAAATTTCATGGCCTAGTCTTGACTGAGAGTAGGTACAAAGTATATTCCATTACCATTTCTTCATTTCACTAATTCTAAAACCCTCTTTGCTAATGATCAGTTAGTCCCTCACTTGTGTCTTTTCCAGGACTCAGTGAGGGATCTGGCTTGGGCCACCGCTCCGTTGTGTCACTAGGACACTGCTCCCGTAATGCTGACGCTTTGTGATCTAATTCTGCTGCTGCTTGGTCCAGACATGAAGAGAGTATCTGCCCCTTCTTGCTCAACCTCCACCGCATGCTGAGCTCATATTTCACTTGGTCCTTGTGCCCCGAGGCAATCCTGATTGTCATCAGTCATTTGCCTCTTCAGTTTTGACCTCTCTTCCTTCTGTTTCAGGCTCAAGTCTAGTCCATTAGTGTGAACTGAGGGTGAGAGTGTGGATTGACAGAGGCCATGCATTGCTTGCGTTATTCTCATATTCTGATATCCATGGATCCTTTGCATCCATTTTTTTCTAAAACCAAATAAATATTTTATTGTTTTATATACCTATGTAAATATATTTAAATTTATATGTAAATTTTTATTATATATGTATAAATCAAACAGATATTTATAAGGATGATGTCACCCAATTCCACACTTCAAATTTCAGACATATCCAGTCTCAAACCTGGACTAGCTAGGATACCATATTACATTTCCTAGAGAAAGCTAAATCAGGGGATATTTTTTCAGTAACTGAACTGTTTTACTCACAACCGTGATTTGTTTGAAATTCCTGTACTATGATTGAAGAGCGCTGTTTTAGCCATAATCCTTTAAAGAGCAAAATAAGTATTGAGAGCACATTTTCCATCTTTTGTAGAGAGGTTTTGTTAATACTAACAAACCATAATCTTTTGGTATTGAGAAGACTACTTGAAAGCAAGACTGTTAATTATGTTCTCAAAAGAAGTAATGTTCTTTAAAATAGAGAAAGGTAAAGAAATTGTAGTTGCTATGACTAACTTCTGTCTAACAAAACTGATAAAATTTGGTACTTAGATAAAAGCTTTTTAAGAAGTAAACACCAGTTGTTTCTGTGTTGAAATAAATCATTGATTATAAATTTTAGTATTTTACTTTTTAAGGCAAACATCTGATCATTGCTCAATCTCAGAAAAACAAACTGAAATATTCTATGAAAATATTGTGGATTTATTAAGATTTTTTCTGTGAAGCAAATTATCCTGGCTGGGAGGATGTTTATTTTTTTTTCTGAGCTTAGAAAAGGAAGTTTCAGCAAATAAAGCTGGTCATTTTGTATTCCAATACGCCTTCATCTTGCTTCCTTTCTCTATTCATTTAGTCTAAGTTCTAAAAATTCTCTATGAATTATTTCTAAAATCTGCTGCCATCTTCTCATTCAGTTAGAAGTTCTTGTATTTCCTACCTTGTCCTCCCTTTTTTTTGAAACCACAAGTAATATGACAGCAATGCATTTCAAAATGAGAAGCAGAAATTGTAGTCCAAAGTTATTGCCTACACAGCGCATACTACTGTAATAAAGAGAACAGGGATTTTGAAATCTGACAGTGATGAGTTCAAATCTGGGATCTGCCATTTGCTTGCTTTATGATCCCCCACCTCTATCCTAGTGCTTCAGTTTCTTAAGATGTAAACAGGCAATACCTACCTCAAAAGGTTATTATAAAAATCAAAAAGAAGTGTATTCTTTCCTCCAGTATAAGAAAAGAAAATCATTTCCTTTGTTGTCATCTTGGAGACACGCCGACTTTTCCAGGACACCCAACTGCCATTTGGAAAATGATGTCTTATTATTAGAGGAGCTATAGGCCCTTCCAATCTAGAGCCTTTTTGTCCTTTCATAGAAGGAATGGCTCTAATAGTCAGGAGGTGGGACATAAATGCTTTGTATCACTGCAAAATGAACAGTTGGTCAGTTTATGCATGCTCCTACGGAGCTCAGTTCTGAAATCAGGGTTTGATGATGGAGATCTGAACATTACTTTTTCTAAACATTTGATCTGTTGTTGGATGCATACAGGTGTTTACTAAATATATTTGTTACATACATTTTAATGATCAGAGATACACTATGTGTTTGTGATTGTTTCCAATGTATGCATGTATACGTATTTGCAGGCAATATTTGGTATTTTTCTTTTTGTTGCAAAGAGAACACTGTCACATTTTATGTGGCAAAAATAAAAGTGCTTGGAAGTTTTATAAGAATGTATATTGTAACATTATTTAGAATTAGTTTTTTAAAATGTCCAGTGATGGGAGATAGGGAAATTATTTTGCAGTTTAATGACAGAATCGTACAAGATTTTAAAAATTATGTGTAGTTGTAAGAAGAAATACAAATTAAAAACAAGGGGCTTAATGCCCCTTGTTGAAAATTATTGATTTCCCTCTGCTGCTTTTATTTTTAGAGCATTTACTTTAGAAAACTTATAATTGCAAATACTTCCTTCTGTCTTTGAAATATGTATAAATCCTTCTGAAAACCATATAGGACTTTTGTTAGCTTCATGACCCAGGAATGTCTTTCTCAGGGATCTCAAGGCCATCTCTTCAGAATATAAACATTAAGGGAGATAGTACCCCCTACCGGCCAGTTTCTGGGTAAGAGTGGAAGTCTAATTTTGGTGGGTACCTTGCTGCAAGTTGCAGGTGAATTTAAGATGAACTGTGTGTGACAAATGGTGATGTCAAGTTCTCTTACTTGAAGGCTAGTTATTGCTTATCTTGAAAATATGCATGTAATGAATTGTATCTGGGCTACTTAAAAAGGTGAGACTTTTTTTTTCCTGTTTTTTCTCTTAGCAGATTGCCTATGATATACATCAGATTTTGGTTTAATGCTTATTCAGAAACAAAATTGTTTTCTTTCTCTTCTACCTTTGTGAAAAGATTTTCTAGGTTGGAAGAATATTTTGTTTTTAATAGTGCTTCCCCAACAATGTAAAAATCCTGGTAATGTGAAAAATATATATGAAATAACATGTAAAAATTATGCAAAATTATGTCCACTTTAAAAAATATATAGCACACACATTTTTAATACATAAAGACTAGAAAGACATTTATACAAAACGGTGGTATTATGAATGATTTTAATTTGTATTCCTTTTAATTGTTTTAAATATTTTTGTATAATTTTGTGTAGTACCTCTAAAGCTAGAAAATAAGTTATTTAGAAAGAAAATAATTTGATCTTTTTCAATGATATTCTAGAACTTGACAACAATAATCAAATTAGTGAGAATAACCTACAACTCTATTTTTTTCTCCCAAATATCTTGTATGTTTCATAAAGCTACAATTCATGAATACAGAGAAGCACTTGTCTTTAGAACTGGGAGAAAACAGTCGTGGGTTTGAGGGAAGCATCAGTAAGCCATTGAACTATCTCATCTCTTGGTTTAACATGAAGAAAAGACAACTTCCATACACTTTGGTAAAGAAAGACAGAAGTCAAAGGTGTAAGAAAGTAGTTGGAAAGTTACCTTATTTTTGGCTGTTAGGTGTCATGTTATGTTATTTATTTCTCTATAGAAGTGACCACATCTAAATTTAAAATGATGGTGATTGAGAATAGGGACTCATATGACTGTGCCAATGACGGCAACGAGTTAAAAGCAGAAAAAAGAACATGGATTCTAGCATAAGAGAAAATCCAGTAGCAATTCTCCACAGGCAGCAAATAATTTGTTTGAGTGCATAATTAATAGATTTGTCAGAAAGTACTTAGATTGTGAAATATTGCGCATAGCCCTCTTTCCAGATGGATTAAGATGAATGGGTCCTCCAGCAGCATGTGAAACCTCATTGCTCAGCGGCTGGAGAATTGCTGCATCCAGAGTTGTTTGAGTCTCTGCCTCTTTGTGCTCTCCTTTCTCTTTCCCTGGCTGCAGGGGGAAAAATGAATAGAATGCTTCTAATTCTGATATTGAATGGTGTCCTTTACCTAAAGGGCATCCAAGCAGACAAAATTAAATCAGATGCTCAATGGGGAAACTTTCCACTAAGCAGGAATTTAAAACAGGAAAATGTATTAACATGTTGAAAAATGGTTAAATTAAGCCGATTTGTGGATCAGAGGTGTGACTTTTCAGGAACAAGCCACAGATGTATTTCATGTGCAATTGCCTGCACATTGAGAGGTGACACCTGCCTTCTTTACCCTTGGAAATATCCAGGCAATACATACCTGGAGGACTCTGATATAAATTGGCTGGTTTAAAACAGTATGATGAGAATCCAGTTTCTGTTTCTTTTTAGAATATAACTGATGTGAACAAAACTTTCCTATCAATAATTTCCACCTGAAAATTCTTGCTAAAGATAAGGACGATGGGCCTTCATTAGTGGGGAAAGACGACTGTTAGCACCAATAGTAGCCACCAGTATTTAGGTGCTCAGACCAGTTAAAATATTAGTAAGATTATTAGATTTACTAAATTTCACCTATAGTAAATTTTGCTGTATTTCAGGGAAAATAAGTGATGTTTTTCATCTTGTTTTATGTTTTGTTTCATGTTTGTTTTTTATTACATGGTGAGATGAGGTGGAGACATGGCTCAGCATCTCATTGGGGCCCGTTGTGATGTCCTCACATTACTTTTTAGTTCTTTCTCCTAGGCAGGTATTTAGCAGAGCCATGGCGGTCAAAGCTATTTTTAGTATTGAGGGGAGATGCTTATGAAACTGGTGGTCATTAGAGATTTGCATGAATTATTTTCTAGGGCAAACAATTGAGGATGACACTAGTAAGCACTTAATAAGTTGTTATTTTATCTTCCAGTTGAAAGCACTGGCCTACCCAATAAAGCCAAAGCAGTGGAGACTAACCAGGGCTAGCATTCATCAAGTTTCATTGATTCATTCAACATATGTTGAGAATCCATTTCATTGCTTTTCAAAATGTGATTCTGAGACTAACTGAATCCAAATTGCTTGAGGTGTTATTTAAAAATGTAGATTTCTATGTTCTATCCCTAAATCATTGAATCAGAATTGCTGCATAGTAGGCCTGGGAATCAGAATGTACAAAGTTTGGAAGCACATATACATACTAAAAGCTTAAATAGGCTCTCTGGTTACAAGCTAGGTGAAATGTTCTCTTGCTTCAGCCCTTACCATGCCACTGCCTTAGACCTTGAATGAGAAAATGTGTAATAAAAGGAAAGGAGGAGTATTGTGAGACGGTTTTAGGATTTAGAGAGATCTTTTAAGTTACTTACAGTTTGCTTCATTAGTTTTCATTTGTTCATTTACTCATTCTTTTTTGTTTCAACAAATATTTATTGGGAATTTTTCCCATATCAGGTACACTTGAAGTTCTAGGGATATGAAGGAAATACAGCATTGTGTTCCTTCTACCTTTTGCTCTGAAATCCATTTAGTTGTAAGTCCTCTAAGGCTCAGAAAGCAGACTTGGCTCTCAAATCTGACCAGATTCTATTTCAGAACTCCTGCTTCTTATCTTGTTTTAGAAAATTTTCCAGACTCTCCTGGACTTTTTAAACCTCAGATTTTTTACAGAATTTTACTTTTATTTTGGTTCCTTCTATTTTTAAAGAATGCTTTTCTAACCCAAAGCCTCAGAGGTTGAGGAGTACAGACTTGACAGGGAGGCAGAGAGGAAATTATATGTTATCAGAAAATTCAATAAATGAAAGCTTCATGTAAAATAATTTTAGATCAGAATTTCTTTTTAAATCAGAAATCCAATGTAAAACAAATTTTCATGTAAGAAAATTCATTTTAGATCAGAATTTCTCAATAACATGAAATGAAGCTTAAGAGTAAGTTAAAATGAAAATTAAAAATGAACACCTTTAATCTTCTTGGTCTGTTCAATGTAAGAAAAAAATACTACAACTTATTTTATGATGAATTAGAGTTGTTCAACATTACCATTTCTGTTTCTCTTACTTTGTTGGTTAGAATCAGATGAAACTCTGGATTTATTCAAGTAAATATAACTGTGATGCTAAAATCATAATAGTCAAATAAATTACCTTGACGCAAAGATTTCTGATAGATGAAGTGAAATATTCTAGAAATAGAAATGTGGGCATTAGACGACCTTTTAAAGTCACTTTGGTAAAAAAAAATTAAATGGCAAATGAATTCTAATTCTTATGTCTCTCAATATATCACAGCAAACTATATGGAAATATATTCCCATGGCAAGCTAGAAGGAATGGTTTAATGATTTAAAACATCAGATTTGCAATGATTAGAAACCATGGAACAGTCGGTTTGAATCTCAAACACTTAGCTTAATCTTTCTTCCTTCTAAAACATGTCAATAGAATATCTAATTCAGACTCTGTGTGTGTGTTTGTGTATGCACTTTATGAAGGAAGCAACAAAATCCAAAGATTTTCAGAAAAGTAAAAGTTTCATAACACTATTTTCTTCTAGAAATAGTTGTTCTCACAGTATTCATTCTAAGATTTGTGCAAAGTATTTAATAAAACTGGAGAAATTCATTATTTCTCCTCCATTCCAGGAAAGCAAGCTTAGAATTCTCTGCATAATGTTACACTCACCATTTTTAATTAACCCCAAGGAATTTTGAAAATATGCAATCAGTATAAAGGCTTGCTTGCTGCCTAAGCCCATTGCAACATGATAAAACTGCATTTTCTCAGTCTTGGAGATGAGATGCTGAGGGTGACAGTTCTTAAAAGCATCAAAAAAGACCTTGAAAAAAATCAATAACTATCCAGTGTTATATTCAGTGTCTATGGAGCAAATGTTATTTTTTGATAGGACTTTTCAAAAAATTCCTAAAAGTATAACTAATTTAGGTGTAAATTGCCTCAAACAAGCATGACTGGGTGCTAAAGAAGATATGGATGCACTGCTATACTTTCTGCTGATCAAAAGTCTACTCCTCTTTGACAGGTTGAGTTTGGTACTTTATTTAGTATGAAAGTTTTAACATAAAAAAATCAGAATTTTTTTAATATTATCACGAACCTGATATCATGAAGAACACTTATAAAAGTCCTCCCTATAACTCCAGGCAAACAAGTATCAGTTAAAACCAGGCAGGAGACATTGATCTGATTTTAGCAAGCCAAACTGCCTAAATTATATATTCCTACTAGTCTTTAGAAATGAAAAGAGAAAAATGCACACTGAATTTAAATTTATATTTTTTGGAGTAGTTTTACTCTTCAGGGACCTAAATTTCAGTGTGAAGAACTAATTCTGCCCCAATGATTCTGATGATAATCAGCCTTAGCATCCATGTCAGCATTTAGCACGGTGGAGGCAGCTCTCACAACGGGATTGAAAGAAATCCAAAAAATACTTCAGTTAACTTTTCAAAGAAATGATACCCTCTCAAGCTGCATCACCTTCAATGTGATGGCGGCTTAGTTTCAGAATAAATCTTCAGAAAAGAGCCCTAGGGATGTTTTCTTTTTAAATGAAATGAATTTTGTTCTAATAATACAAGTATAACTTTCAAGAAAAATTCGAAAAATTTATATCTAGAAGTGTAAAATAAATCTGTGATTACTTCCCTAAAAATGAGCACTAAGACCATTTTGATATAATTCTTTTACCAAATGAAACTTTTGTTTTATTTTTAAAATAGGTTTTTTTTTTTTTTTTTTTTTTTTTATTTGTGGTCTATTTCTTTCTTTCTTTTTTCTTTTTGAGATGGAGTTCTGCTCTTGCTGCCCAGGCTGGACTGCAGTGGCGCCATCTTGGCTCACTACAACTTCCGCCTCCTGGGTTCAAGTGATTCTCCTGCCTCAGCCTTCCGAGTAGCTGAAATTACAGGCATGCACCACCACACCTGACTAATTTTGTATTCTTAGCACAGACGGTGTTTCTTCATGTTAGTCAGGCTGGTCTTAAACTCCCAACCTCAGATGATCCACCCACCTTTGCCTCCTAAAGTGCTGGGATTACAGGCATGAGCCACCATGCCTGGCAATTGTAAACTCTTTCTGATGAACAAATATATGTAATAGCACAACACAACACTAGTATTCACAACTCTGATTTACCAAAGATACACATTTTACCATATTTGATTCAGATCCTTTTTAATAAAAATTTCATGATTTTGAATATAATTGAAACCTTCACTGCACATGGTCACATCATTCATTCTGACATACAGATACTACCTTGAGGTTTGTGCATATAATTTTATCACTGATTTATCTATCCAAGAGCAAACAATGTAGAGTTCTGTTTTGTGTATATTTATACATTATATAAATGATAGATTGCAACTATGTTTCTGCTTATTTTTTTGACTCAACATTGTTTTCTATATTCATATATTTAATCAGGTTAATACAACTCAATCATTTTTAACTGATCTAAAGTATTTCATTGTATAAGTATTCCACAATGATCCATTCTCCTACTGATGAATCCTTAGATTCTTTTACTTTTTTGATACTACAAAAATTCTTTAATGGATAGCATTGTGCAAACATGCACAAAGAGACTATTTTCAACTTGAATATTCCGAATTGTTCTTAAGAACAGTTATAGAATATATTCTTATTCCTGCTGTGTAAGACAATGTGCGTTTCTCCATAATCTTGACAGAAGGTAGTATTTTCACAGTTTATTTATTTATTTTTGGCTATGTGCAGTGATATGATATCTCATTCTTATTTTAATTTGCATGTCTAAGATTACTAGCAAGATAAATATATCTTTGTAAATATAATGCCACTTTTCCTGCTTCTTTTTTGACCTCTTTGTCCATACTTTTGCAATTTTCTTCTCCAACATTCCCTGATTTTCAGTGATTGAAATATATACACAAATCAGTTAATTTTGAAAAATGTATTCATTGCAAGTATCATCTCTCAGTCTTCTGTTGATGTTTAAAAATTGACACATGGAGTACGTTAATAACAGTATAGCCTAATATGTACACATTTTATTTTTGTCTTCTTTGAAAAATTCATTTCTGTCCCATTACTTAAAGATATTCTACAGTATTATTTTCTGAGATTTTAAAATTCATGCTTCTTTTTCCAAATTAACTGATTAGTATATCTTGAATTTATTGTTTTCTTTCTTAGGAGGTAGAGACCTGTATTTAAACATATATATTGACCATAGAACAGTATTATTTATTAATTAGACAATCATTATGTATACATTTGTCAGGCAATAAATTTCTCTATAAATTCCAATAATTACTGAATGCAAAGCATTTTTGTTGTTTTAAATACATCATTATTTTAATTGTGAATTCTTTCACATATTAAATATTTAAAATTGTTTTTTAATTTCTAAGGTTATTTTTGGTTAAGGTTATTCTCTTTCAATTTTTTGTTGTTAATTTCTGATGGATAATATTAACATCAAATAATCTATTTTGTGAGCGAGCTAGTAATGCTTCAGTGTTATTAAAACTATCTTTGTTGCATAGTTCATGATCAAATTTTGGAAATGATTCTTGTATGCTTGAAAAGATTGTAACTGCTTTTCATGTGGTATAAATTTTGGTGTATGTTCATTAGATCAAGATTCATATTTTATAAAATTTGACTTAACCAAATATTTTATTGAGAATAGCTATCTGTAGTAACTAATCAAAATAATGGATGAAATTAGTAGAGATATAGAAAATTTGCATTTCAAGGTAATAAGCCTGATTTTATGTATGCATCTAAAACCCTGGAACTGACCTTCAGAACTGATTTGCTTTTATTAAAACACAAGTGACAGTCACAAAATGTGTCCAAATATAAGACCAAAATGAAGATTTCGTGTATACCAAAGAACAGATGTCACATAGTTTTAGAAATGAAGTAGAAATTCAACAGTTATAAGATAAAGAATTACATGGAACAAATATTAAGCCTTTAATGTCTCCTTAAAAGGAAATACTATTGCTTCCTCCCACAAGGCCTGGTGTAATCAAGTGGGAAATCAGAAGACACTCATGTAATGTGAATCTCACCAAATAAATCTTGTAACAGAAATAGAGCAGGCTTTTGGAACTGGAGAGCCAAGGCAGAAGATTTCAACAGCCTTGGATCTCCCTGAATATTCTCAAACCAGTTGAGAAGAGAGATCCACAAAGCAGATGCAGGGAAGATCAGCAGAAGGGAGACTGAAGTCTGAAATACTACTCTGCGGGCTGAACTGACAGATATTTCATCTTCTGCATCTGATGGGTTGCAAATTAAAAATCAAATCCTGTTCTGCTATCTTTTGTTTGCTTCACAGTGAAGAGTTTCCATTATCACTGCTCCCTCCAGGAACCTGATTTCTGAATCATACTTTAATTCCACTCTTTAAGCATTTAATGAAGCATGCCAACATTGTGATCAATAACAATGTTCCTTTTGCAAATGCATTTTCCTACTGAATACATAACACACTTGTTAATAACCATGATTTTACATGTGAAATGAACAAGTAAACGGGAGAGGCTGAGGTCCCCAGAAGAGATTTTTCTCATATTATTTGTCCTACAATGATATTCTATTGATACTCTCCCCACTTTTTTTTTTTTTTTAAACTAATGTGTCTTAAATTCCACTGGAAACTGTAAAATTTTGAACACATTCATCATTTTTTTCTATTGTGGTAAAATACATATATATTTATTCTCCAACATTTTTTAACTGTACAGTTTCAGTGGTTGAAAGTCACCTGTATTCTTGTGCAAACATCACTACCATCCATGTTTAGGACTCTTTTCTTCTTACACAAGTGACGCTCTATATCCTAAATCCCATTCTTTCCTCTCCCCAGCCCATGGCAACTACCATTCTATTTTCTGTTACTATGATTTTGACTATTCTAAGTACTCTGTGTATGGGGAATAATGCAATATTTGCATATTTGTGACTAGCTTATTTCATAAGCAAAATGTCCTCGAAATTCATCTGTATTGTAGCATATGTCAGAAGTTTCTTCCCTGTTTAGTGCTGAATGGTATTCCATTGTACCCACATTTTGCTTATCTATTTGTCTATTGATGGACACTTTGCTTGCTTCTGTGTTTTGGTTATTGTGAATAATGCTGCTAAGAACCTGGGTATACACATGTCTTTTTGAGACTCTACTTTTAATTCTTTTGGGTATTACACAAAAGTGGAATTGGCAGATCATATAGTAATTCTATATTAAACTTTTTAAGAAACAATTATACTGTTACTCATAGTGGCTATATATTATTTTACATTCCCACCACCCATGCACAGGGTTCCAATGTCTACACATTTTAATCAACAATTGAATATTCTGGGTGTTTTTTGTAGCCTTCCTCATGGGTATTCGATATTATCTCATTGAAATTTTGAATTGCATTTTCATAATGATGAATTATGTCATCATTTTCCATGTGCTTATTGGCCATTTGTATATCTTCTTTGGAAAAATGTCTGTTCAAGTCTTTTGCTAGTTTTTGAATTGGGTAGTTTTCCCATTGTTGGGGTTTAGGAGTTCTCTATATATCGTGGATATTAATCCCTTAATATATATATGATTTACAAATATTTTCTGTCACTCTATGGGTTGCCTTTTTACTCTGTTGATAGTGCAATCACAGATGTGTACAATTTAAAATTTTTCACAAAGTCCAATTTGTCCATTTTTTTGTTGCCTGTATCTTTGGTGTCATTTCTAAGAAATCATTGTCATGTCCAGTGTCATAAAAGTTCTACCCTGTGTTTTCTTCTAAGAATTTTAAAGTTTTTAAGTCTTACTTTTAAGTTTCAAATCCTTTTTAAGTTAGTTTTTGTATGCGGTAAAAGTGAGGGTCCGGCATCATGTTTTTGCATGTGAACACTGTGTTTTGCAGCACCATTTGATGAAAAGATTGCCTTTTTCCCATTGAATGGTGTTGGCACCCCTGTCAGAAATCATTTGATCGTATATATAAAGGTTTATTTCTGGATTATCCTTTCCATTCCATTGGTCCATATGCCAATTTTTATGTCAGTACTACATCGTTTTGATTACTTCAAATTTGTAGTAAGCTTTAAAATCAGGAAGTATGAGTCCTCCTGTTTTTGTTTTTCTTTTTTTTCCAAGAGTATTTGATACTCAATGCCCATTAACCCTCATTTTATATTTTCCATCATATCCTCCTGAACTGCACGCTGGATGATACTCTCATATCAGCCAAACCGCCCAAAAATTGTCTTTCATGTTTTATTTAATTATTTTATTTTATACATCTTTCTAAAATTTCTATTAGTACCTTCTAAATCTGCCCAGTTTTTAAATGAGCTTTGTTTTATTTTCTTATGGATTTTAGACCTATTTTAATCATTTCAGTAATTTTAAACATACTACTTTTATTGTTTCAAATTGTTACTTTTTGTTCTTTGAGTGCCATTTTCATTTCAGTATTTGTTGAGTCTTCTTTATAGATTTTTTGTGAGAGACAGTCTCTTTCTATTGCCAGGCTGTAGTGCAGTGGCATGATCTCAGCTCACTGCAATCTCCATCTCCTGGGTTCAAGGAATTGTCTTCCCTCGTCCTCCTGAATAGCTGGGACTACAGGTGTGCACCTCCATGTCCAGCTATTTTTTTGTACTTTTAGTAGAGATGGGGTTTCACCATGTTGGCCAGGATGGTCTTGATCTCTTGACCTCGTTGTTCGCCCACCTTGGCCTCCCACAATGCTGGTATTACAGAGGTGAGCCACTGCACCCAGGCCTCTTTGTACTTTTCACTGTGGACTCTACTTCAGCTGTGGTTGTTTGCTCTAAGTTGTATATACCATAAGCAAAAATGAATACCTACCTCGCCTTATGTTATTTCCCTCTGCTGAATCCCCAGGTATATCTTTGGTCTTAGAATTTCCATACTTTCCTGGTAATATACACTTTGATTCTTCATATAAACATGGGAAAATACTTTTCATCAACCTCTACCTACCCCAAGCCCAGAGCAGTTGGCACTTTTCTGTTTCTTTGAGACTATTACAATTATTTTTTGTTAAAAATTGTCAATGTGAGATTTCTTTTTTTCTTTTCTTTATTTTAAGAGTACTAGCTTTATGAATAACCCATAGTTTCATCTCCATGGTTTGAACAGACCTGCAGTTAGGTCCCTGTGAATCTGTCACAGCTTTATAAGCATTAAAGACATAGTCTGTTATTCCCAAAGCCTACATCCAGTGGCACTGTTTTGAGTCCATCAACATCAGCTAGAATTGATTACTTTGGCTTTGAGTTTACTTTTCATTTTAGCATTGGAACTTTTGTCTTTTTGTTAAATTTTACTTTTAGTTTAAATTATCATTTATTTATTTATTTATTTGAGATGAAGTTTTGCTCTTGTTGCCCAGGCTGGAGTGCAATGGCATGATCTCTGCTCACCACAACCTCCGCCTCCCGGGTTCACGTCATTCTCCTGCCTCAGCCTCCTGAGCAGCTGGAATTACAGGCATGCACCACCACACCCAGCTAATTTTGAATTTTTGTAGAGATGGGATTTCTTCATGTTGGTCAGTCTAGTCTCGAACTCCTGACCTCAGGTGATCCACCTCCCTCAGCCTCCCCAAGTGCTGGGATTACAGGCATGAGCCACTGTGCCTGGCAATATAAATTACTTATCTTTGTTTTTAATATATTTTTATCCTGCCTTCCTCCGTGTTTGTAGTGAAGGAGATTGTTTGCATTAAATTATTCCTCCAGTTTTCTGGAATTGCTCCACCATATTTTTCTATGCAGTTTCCCCATAGTTACAATTATATTTTGGGTGCAACTTAAAACCTTGGTTTCCACTTAATATAATAATAGTAAGATATTCCTGTGTTACTACAAACTGTTGGATACAACTTAAAGGATTACTCAAATTTTTGCATGGATGTACCATTTTTATTTCACCATTTTACTGTGTTTTGACATTTAAGTTGTTTATAAGTTATGTACTCCTTTAAATAATGCTATAGTGAATATTTTTGTCTCTTTTTTGGCTTTTTAGATTATTTCCTGAGGACTAAGTCTAGAAGTGAAAATTCTAAGCATTTTATAACAATTCTTAATAAGTACTATTGATGGAATAGGCATGTGTTTATATAAACATGCTTACATTGAGCCTTTTAGAATTAATAAAATTTCAAGTAATGGGAAGAGAATAGCCTAGATATATACCACAGATGATGGCCAGAATGCATAATTAGCTCTAAACCATCATTTCCCAACAGGTGGCCATTTATGCCTTGAGTACCTGTAGTGACAGTGATTGTGCAACCTTTCTTGGTAGCTTGTTTCATTACTTAATTTCTGACATTACTGTTATAAAGATTTTCATAATATTTAATATAAATGACCTCTAAGCTATAAATATGTATCTGTGTCCTCTCACCTGCTTAATAATTAAGGGCTAATTGGTACCTATGTTGAAAGTGTAACTCATAGACACACACACACACACAAAAATGTGTTCAAATTTCTTCACATACGGAAATGAAAGTTTCAAGAAATGAAACAGAAACTGTAGCCCAGAAATAGTATCAGAGAACCTCAAAGAGAAATAAATTATCTAGCTGCCCAGCTACAGGCCAAAGCTGATGAAAGATCAATAGTAGTTACAAAACATTAAGTCTTCTGCCTTCAGGGAAGCAACTAAAATCTCTACCAGCAATTAAATAGCCCAAAGCAAGAATGTGAACCAATTGATCAAAGTTATAGGGAGGACAATTTTGGCTTAGCATAAAACTTTCTAAAAGTTTGTAGCTATCCAAGCATGTAATGAGGTGGTGACGTCCTTAGCATTTAAGGTCCTTCTGCAGAAGCTGGGATATTTCTTATTGGTATGTTAAAGAGGAGATTCTCACACCCTTGTCCTTCAAACATTTTTTTACGAATCATTTCTTTAGACAAAATCTTATGGTGAAGACTTATTTTATAAAATAGGGCAGCTCTAGTTATAGTGTGAGCTGAGTCCATCCCCATGGCTACCTTCTAAAAACTCAAGTAGACCCTAAGGCAACACAGAATGTAGTTTGAAAATCCTTTGATGAAAATAGATGAGCTATGAAGACACGAAAAGACATGAAATTTAAATGCATTTTACTAAGTGAAAGAAGCCAGTCTGTAAAGGCTAATCTGTAAAAAGCCAATTACAGACTGTATAATTCCAACCATGTGACATTTTGGAAAAGGCAAACTATGGAGATAGTTAAAAAAAAAAATCAATGGTTGTATGGGTTGTGGGGAGGGAGAGATGAATAGACAGCACAGTTTTTTGGGCAGTGAAAATACCCTGGTTGATTCTGTAATGGTAGGTACATGTCATTATATTGTCAAAACTCATAAAATGTACAAGACCAAGAATAAACCCTCATATGAACAACAAAGTTGGAATGATAATATGTCAGCATAAGTTTATCACTCTCAACAAATGTACCACTCTGATGAAGGTTGCTGATTATGGGGGTGTCTATTCATTTGTGGAGCAGGAAAATATTTGCATTTTCTTCTCAGCTGTGCTGTGAACATGTAACTGTCCTTAGAAAGTCTCTACAAAGTCCTTTGAAACAGAAAACTAAACCAGATGACTTCCAGAATATCTCCATAAGCTGAAATTCTGTGAAATTCTCTCGTGTGTGTGTTTGTGTGTATGTGTATTTGTGTGGTGGGAAGAATAGTGAGGAGCTGTTTTGTAGAAACCCCATGATATTTTTGACATCATAATCTATACCATTTTAGTCATATTCAATACCAGCTCTCCCCAACTTTTTGCAACCAGGGACCAGATTCATGGAAGACATTTTTTCTACCAACTGGTGGGAATGGGTGGGGAGACAGCAGAGATCATTTCAAGATGAAAATTTTTCCACCTCAGACCATCAGACATTAGATTGATTCTCATAAGGAGCACAGAACCTAGATCTCTCTCACGCACAGTTCACAATAGGTTCGCACACCTGTAAGACTCTAATGCTGTTGCTGATCTGACAGGAGGCAGAGCCCAGATAGTAATGTTCTCTTGCTTGCTGCTCACTTTCTGCTCTGTGGCCTGGCTCCTAACAGGCCATGGACCAGTGCTGGTCAGTTGCCAGTTTGGCTCCTTGTGAGAACCCATTAACTGATTCGCAAATAGACAACTTCTTGCTATATCTTCATAGGGTGGAGAGAGATGCTCTCTCTCATATATCTGCTTAGAAAGGCACTAATTCTATTCCTGGAGGCTCCCCACCTTCATGGACTAATTATCCCCTAAAGGTTCCACCTCCAAATGTCATCATATTGAGGACTATAGCATTAACATATAAATTTTGGGAAGATGTAAAATTCACCCTACAGCAATTTTACACACTGTTTTGCACTGGATTTTTTTTAACTTGAAAATGTATTTAATAATTATTTTATATTGACACGTATAGCACAACTTTTACACCTAAAATGTTACCTACAGTTCTCTAGATACACACACATACACCGCTAATCCTGTGTCACAACGCATTATTTCTTAAGAATATAAGTTCTTGGCTCTCTAATACCACTGTTGTTTCAATTCATTTCAATACATTTCTCCAACACCTGGTTTGTTAGTTCATTGATTTCTTCTCCTCAATGATATTTATATCATTTCTACCTCAGATGCACATCCTATGTTTATCCTTTAGATCTGGAGTCCTCAAAGTGTGTATACCTTTAGCATCACCCAAGAAATTAATCTTTCATAAAAATCCAAAATCTTGGACCTCTTGAGTCAGAACACATTCAGTGAGAAATTCTGGGCATGGAGCTCAGCAATGCATATTTAACAAGTTTTTCAGGTGTTACTGTCCCCAACACGTTTGATAACAAGTACTCTAGATCTTATTATTGGCAACTGCTAGACAATCAGTTTCGTGTAAACCACTTTCTAACCAACTTCTTGTCTTTCCAGATTCTTCCCTCTAGAACCCAGTTCCTATTTTAAAATTCTTTGATCCTTCCTTCATTCCATCCTTTACCTGCATATTGCCACTATTCCTACCTTTCCCAATTTAAAGCCTACAATTAGGCATAATAAATATTCCTATGTATGTATCAACTTCATAGGTCCTCTATTACTTTTTTCCTTGTTAAACTTTCTTGGCAAAGTGAATATCCTTATTTTAAATCTAATTCTCTAGCTATCCTAAATTAGTACCTTTTGAAGTTGAATGGGGCTACAGAATAATTTACAGACTCACCAGTTGGTCTCTCTTTAAATTCAGTGAACCTTGTGAAGGTCCTTAATGCCACCTGATAATCATACTTCTCATCCTTAGTCCTTTTGTTTTCCGTTTTTTTTTTTTTTTTTTTTTTTTAACCTAGGCAAGAAATGTATTCCTTCTCCTTGCTGCTCAAACAACAAACACCTATATATGTTAGGGCTGCCATAACAAATTATCATGGACTGGGTGGCTTAAACAACAGAAATGTATTTTCTCACAATTCTGAGGGCTAGAGGTCTGAGATCAAGGAGTCAGCAGGAAAATTTTCTTCTGAGGCTTCTCTCCTTGGGTTGTAGATAGCTGTCTCTCCCAATACGTTCATATCGTCATCTCTCAGTGTATGTCTGTGACTTAATCTCCTCTTCTCATAAGGACACCAGTCATATTGGATTTGGCTCCACCCTAATAACTTACCTTAATATAGTTAGATCTTTAAAGACCTTACATCCAAGTAAGGTCCCATTCTGAGCTACCAGGGGGTAGGTTTTAAATGTATGAGTTTGGAGGGGTATATAGTTCAGTACATCTCACTTTCCTTTTTTCTCACCTGATTATCTTGCTTTCTTTTACAGTGAGAAAATTAAAGTGATCAGAGACTTCAGATTAATCACCTTGAAATGTTATTTCTGTAGCTTTCAGGATACCACCGTCTCTTGCTTTCCTCTTTATCTTCATACATGCTTCTTTTTGATCTTCTTTGTTGGTTTCTCCTCTTCTCCCAGTTTTCCAGTGGTAGAAACACCCAGTAGCTCGGCTATTTGGTATATCTTCTTCTTCTCTGTACACTCCTCTACCTGTTTTTTTGCTGATCTCATCCAGTTTCTGGTGTTAAATATCATCTAAAGTACAAATCCAACATTTATATATTGTCTTAAATTATTTGGGTTGCTGTAACAAAATACTATAAACCGGATGGCCTATAAATGACAGAAATTTATTTCTCATTGTCTGGAGGTTGAAAAATCCAAGATCAAGGCTCTGATAGATTCCGTATCTGGTGAGAGCTGGCTCTGTGGGTCACAGATGACACCCTCCAGCTGTGTCCTCACATAGTGGCAGGGACAAGGCAGCTCTCTGGGGCATCTTTAATCCCATTCATGAGGACTCCACCTTGATGACCTAATCATCTCGCAAAGACTTTACTTCTTATCATGACCTTAGTGACTATGATTTGACATATGAATTTTGGGGAGAACACACCTTTCGGGGCATGGCACATACCTACCATCTCCTTTTGCTGTACTCTGAATATTTGTGCTTCTCCAAAATTTCTATATGTTGAAATCATAACTCCCAAGGTGATGGTGCCTTTAAAAGGTGGTTAGGTCATGAAGGAAAAGCCCTCTTGAATGGAATTTGTGCCTAATAAAAGAGATCCTAGAGAGCTCCCTTTTTCTTCTCTCATATGAGGATAGAGTAGAAAGATAGCTGTTTATGAACCAGGAAATGAATCCTCACCAGACACTGAATTTTTCAGCTTTTCCTCTGATTTTAGTTTTATATCATTGTGGTCAGAAAAGATACCTGATATGATTTTCCATCTTCTTAAATTTGTTAAGACTTGTTTTGTGGCCTAACATGTAATCTGCAAGTGGGGCACTAAAGTCTCCAACTATTATTGTATTATTGTCTATCTCTCCCTTCAGTTCTATTATTATTTATACATATAGGTGCTCTGCTTTGGGTGCATATATATTTATAATTGTTCTCTTGATGAAATGACCACTTAATTATTACATGTTGACTTTGTTTTGTTTTATAGTTTTAGACTAAAAAGTCTCTTTGGTATAAAAATAACTACTCTTGCTCTCTTGCAGTTTCTATTTTCATGGTATATTTTCTCTTTTTTTGAGTAATTCTTTTTTATGTTTTATTTTTATTTGTTTATTTTTATTATACTTCAAGTTCTGGGGTACATTTGCAGATCATGTAGGACTGTTACATAGGTATACACACGCCATGGTGGTTTGCTGCGTCCATTCCCCCTTTGCTTTCATTCCTTCACTTTCACTGTATATGTGTCCTTAAACATGAAGTGAGTCTCTTGAAGGCAGCATATAGTTAAGTCTTGGTTTTTCTCTATCAATTTAGTCTTGACTGGAGAATTTAATCAATTTACATTCAAAGTATTAGGTTTTTGCCCTTACTTTCAATTGTAAAAACCACAATTACTTTTGCTCCAACTTAATAGTTACTGAAAAGTAAGGAGTTACTATTGCTATTTTGTTGTTTTCTAGTTGTATTGTAGCTCTTTTGATTATTTTTCCTCTTTTATTGTATTCCTTTATGATTGGGTTATTTTCTCTAGTGGTATGTTTTGATTCCTTACTTTTTGTCTTTTGTGTATCTACTACAGGTTTTTATTTTGTGGTTACCACAAGGATTACTTAAAGCATCTTATAGTTATAGCAGGCTATTTTAAACTAATAATTAATTTACTTTGATGACACAAAGACCCACTACAGTTTTATTCCATCTTCCCCTTATATTTTATTTTGTATATCCCTTAACAAATTTTGTAGGCATTTTTATTGTAATAGCTTTGTTTCTTAAACTTCTTGCTGAAGCTATAAGTGATTAACACACCATGATTACAGTGGTAAAGTATTCTAAATTTGACTGTGTGTTTACTTTCACTGAGTTTCATACTTTCATAGGTTTTTGTGTTACAAATTAGCATCTTTGTCTTTTACCTCGAAGGACTCCCTTTAACATTTTTTTTTTGTGTATGTAAGACAGGCCTTGTTGTGATGAACTTTCTCAGTTTTGTTTGCATGGAAAGGCTTTATATCTCATTTCTGAAGGATGACATTGCTGAGTATAATATTTTTAGTTGCCAGTTATTTTGTTTGTTTTTTTCCCCCTTCAGCACTTTGAATATATCATACCACTCTTACCCAGCCTGTAAAATTTCTGTTGAGAAATCCACTGATAGCCTAATTAAAACTTTCTTATATGTGATTGTTTCGTTTGTTTTACTGCTTTCAGAATCCTCTCTTTGTCTTTAAATTTTTGACAGTTTGATTATAGTATGTCTTGGTGTATTCTTGCTCTGATTGAATATGGTTGGAGAGCTTTGACTTTACCTCTATATTTATATGATTCCCTAGATTTGGAAAGTTTTCTGCCATTATTGAAAAAACTTTCTCTTCATATGTCTCTCTCTTCTACTTTTTGATTTGGTATAACTTGAAAAAGTTGTTTCGATGCTGTCTTATAAATCCCATGTACCTCCTCAATTCCTTTTTCTTTTTACTCTGACTGCATATTTTCAAGTAACCTGTCTGAATCCACAGATTCTTTTTCTTGATCTTTTCTGCTGTCTGTGCTCTCTATTGTATTTTTAATTTCATTCATTTTTTTCTGCCCCCCAATTTTTATATAATTTTTTTATAATTTCAGTCTTTATGTTAAATTACTCATTTTGGCAATTCATTGTTTTCCTACTTTGGGTGAATTGTTTCTCTACATTTTCTGGAAGTTTGCTGTACTTCTTTAAAACAATTATTTTGAATTATTTGCCAAATATTTATTTCTTTAAGTTTGTTACTGGTGCTTCCTTTTGTTCCTTTAGTGGTACCATGTTTTCCTGATTGTCTATGATCCCTGTGGCTTTGCATTGGTGTCTGCATATATGAAAAACTATGGAATTCAGTCTTTGCAAACTGGGTTTCTCCAAGAAAGCCCTTCACCTTTCAGCTTATCCAGATATTATGGGCAGACCATCTGGTGTGGTCTGTGAGTAGCTTTGCTGCCAGAGTTCTCAGTCAGGGGGACGTGGTACTTGGGTCAGCATGTGGGTGTGCCTGGTGCCTGAGTCTGAAGAATTGAGCCTAAATCCTGGATACATTGTAGTGGACTTGCTGATTGAGTCCCCAGTGTGGCCCTGGAGCCTGAGTGTATAAAGGTGACCTAAACCCTTTATCCATGGGGACTGATCTGGTACCGGAGTGGGCCTATAGCCTTAGTCCATGGGACAAGCCTGGGTCATGGGTCTTGTGTCCACAGGGGCTGTCTGGAGTCTGGATTTGCAGGTGTGCTGCCAGGATCTCAGTCCATGTGGGCCAAATTGGCACCAAGGTCTATTGGCATGGGCCTTGACTGTGGGTCCACTGGAATCTAGGGGCATAGGGACTATCCTAAAGCCTGGAAAATTGGCCTGGTTTTGGAGTAATCATGGGGTTTGGATTCATGAGCGCTAGTCTGGAGCCTGGTATCATGCAAATTGTAGTAGTGCCTAGAGAAATGGGGGCTTCTCTGGAGCATGGGGCCATGGGGTCTTGTCTGGAGCCTGTGTGTATAGGTATTGACCTGAAGGCTATGTCTGTGAGGACTGCCCTGGTTCCTAGGGTTGCAGGGACAGAGCTGGAACCTGGGTCCACAGGGGTGGTCCTAGAACATAGATTCATGGGGCCAGGCCTGGAGAGGGGCTGGACCTTGGATTTGCCTAAGGACATATGGGCTGGCCTGGAGGGTGGAGTAGCAGAAACCAGTTTGGCACTGGTCAGATCTGGAGCTTATGTTCACAGTTGCCAGCCTGGTCCCTGTGGCATAGTGCTGACCTAGTACTAGAGTAGGCCTGAAGCCTAAGGCTATGTGGCTGCCTATCTGGCTCTGGGCAGTTCTGAAACCTGAAGTGAACCTAGGGCCTAGGGCCATAGGGGATGTCATAGTCCTGGGTGTCTCTATAGTCTGTATCCACATGCAGCTGTGTTCATCTGTGCCATTTGATGACTAGGGCAGTGGAGGTCAGCATGATGCTGGGTTGGGCCTGAGCCTGGGACTGTAGGGCCAGCCAAGTTCTGGGAGCAGACTGGAGCCCTGGGCCACCAGGGTCTCACTGGCCCTGGAGCAGACATGGAGTCTGAGTCTGTGGGTAGGTCTTGGCACTGGGGTGGCCTGAAGCCCAGAACCACTGCTGTCATCAGCCTGGTGGTGTGATGGGCCCAAAGACTCAGTTTAAAATTATTGACCTGGAGTTTGCAGCTATGGGGGCCTGCCTGGAGCTGAGTTTTACTAGAATTGGCCAGTTTTTAGAGTCCAAGGCAATGTCCAGTGCTCACTTCCTTCTCCATCCCCCACGTGGACACTGTCTTTCCACAGTGTGCTACCTGTGGTTGGGAAAGGGGTGATGTGTGTAATGTATCTGTTTTTCTTGAACCTGCTTCAATTCATCTTTTCTTATTTATGTTCCACACCAGGTGCTGGCATCTATCACTTGGCTTCCTTAGTTCTTGTGAAGGTATATTCACAAATGGATAAATGTTCACGTGGATATTTCTGTGAGGAGGGAGATGAATGTTGGTAGGACCTAGTCTGCCATCTTATTGATGTTCATCCTTTGCAATGAGACCACTTAAGATTTGTTCTCTTAGCAATTTTCAAGTATGTATTAATTACTACAGTCATCATGCTTTTTGTTTTGGCAAAAATTGTCTGAATTTTCCCTCAGATTGACTCAATTTTAGAAACATTTCTTCCTGTGTTAAGGATTTTGATCCACTGCTCACCCCAGCCTTTATAGAGTCTTGATGGTCTAACTACAAAGTTCTTTCCCCTAGGTTTTTAGAGCATTTACCCTAGAAAACCTAGAATTATAATACTGTTTTCTTCACATTTGAGATGTAAATAGTTTAAAAAGCCTTTTGTCATTTTTGTAACCCAGCACTATTTAAGGAACTGAAAGCCATCCCTTTGAAATTTAATCATAGCACAAGATAGAGTCTCTATTTCCCAGTCTCTGTAGGATGGTAAAGACCTAAACTCAGGAGGCAAGCACCTTGCTTTAAGTTATAAAATTAATTTTTCCTTTGGGTAATGTCAAAGGAAACAGAGATGGCCTGTGATCCTTTTAATCCCAGCTCCTAAAAATTCTCCTGCCCTTTGTATCAGCAGAGTTGAGCTCATACTGAGTTCTGATCTCTCTCTCCTATTGCAGTAGCCTTGAATAAAATCTTCCTTGCTTGTTTATTTTGGTACAATGCAATTTTTGCTTTGACGGTTTTCATTGTTATTTTTTATGGTGTTTTCTAAGAACCTAGAATAGTGCTTTCCTACCTATTAAGTGCTAAAAAGTAGTTATTGAATGAGGGAATGAGTAGATGAATTGTTTCTCTTTTCTCGAGTGGCCAGATTTCTAAATTGTTAATATAAGACTTTCTAAAGCATTCTTTCCTTCAATCTTAAAATCTTAAAATATTCAAAAATAATAATTGCTTAATCTCATAGCAAAACCCTTGGCTTATCCAGGGTAAATGGATAGCATGAATAATAAATTAGTGATTTTGGAAGCCACTGAGATTTGGGGGCTGTTTGTTATTATTAGCATAACTTTGCATATCCTGATTATATTGGGCCTCTTAAATCACATTGTCCAAGAAGGAAATTATGGAAAACTAAAATTAAAAATTGATAATAGGCACGGGGGCTCACGTCTCTAATCCCTGCACTTTGGGAGGCCAAGGCAGGCGTATCATGATGTCAAGAGATTGAGACCATCCTGGCCCACATGATGAAACCCTGTCTCTACTAAAAAATACAAAAATTAACTCAGTGTGGTAGTGTGTGCCTGTAGTTACAGCTACAGGGAAGGCTGAGACAGGAGAATCACGTGAACTTGAAGGGGGAGATTTGCAGTGAGCCAAGATTGCGCTACCACACTTCAGCCTGGTGACAGAGTGAGACTCCATCTGGAAAAAAAAAAAATGATAAGACCTTTTCTTAACATTCCAGTGAATTTGATTAAATAAAACTTTCCAGTGAATAGAAACAAAAAAATAAAAACTCTTCTGTTCATCAACTGAAAATATATTTGATTCTGTAATTTTAATGTGATCTCTAATTAATAATAAATAATGGGTAAATATTATTTTTTCTAAATGGATTGTATCAAAAACTTGACCCAATAATAATAATTTTCTCAGTTTGGTTTTTAGGCTTAATCTTCTCAACTCTCAAATTCTAAAGAAATAGACTGTTAACTTTACCTAATAAGAAATGAAAAGTGTTTCTACATTTCTGTTGCAATTAGAAAATACATCAAAAGCTTTTGTAATCTTTTCAAGAGTATTTTGAGGAGGGTATTCAAAATAACTCCAAAAAAGATGATTTTCTCTCCTTTCGCTGCTCATTTCAGTCGAGTGTTTCCAATAGTCATCCACAAGCCTGTGACCAGTTACCCTTGAGGATTTATGTGTTCTTCAGAGAAACTAGATAAAAACCAGAATAAGATAATTGTTTCGGTTTCTCAAGTTATTTCTCTTTACCGGTATCTCTGTTCGCTTCTTCTAAATATTCCTGTTTATTTCTTCATTATCTAATATGATTATGATAGTTCTAATTTGCTTATACTCTATCCCCTATTTTCCTTTGCTGAGTTCTTCCTTGTGAGGTAAATTCTAATGTCAAAGCTGAAGTACAGTATGAAGCAGAGGGTAATATGCAAAAACAACTGGGCTTTAAAAAATGCTGTCAAGAATTAGGGATAGATAAGGAATTGCATGTAAGCCAGTTTAACAGGAGCATAATGACCTGGGCTCAGAAAAAGAAACAGAGGTGAAAGAGAGAGGGAGGGAGAGAAGAAAGCATGTGAATACCGGAAATGAGAGAGAGAAAAGATGTTCCTATTGGATTTAGAAAAAGGAAAACATTCAGGAGAAGGCCATGAAAGGCAACTCAATCTAGTCAGGCATTTGAAACTTGGGTGAAAGAATAAAGGGTTCTCTGGCAAGGGCATGAAAGATGCTAAAAATGAATTTGGCGAAGATTAAGTATTTAATTTTTTTTTTTACCATAGTGATTCCTTGAATTTGAAATTTTTAGTACTGTCAATAACCTTGAAAAAATACAAAAGGGAATGAAGTAAGAAACAAGATAGCTGGATGGAATAATAGAGAGTGAGAGTGGTCACAGGGTAATGAGTGGAGTGGTCATCAGCAGGTCCTTTGGGACCCTGCAAACACCACAGTGTTAAGAACTTGCAGGGTGTTGTGAAGATTACGTAGTATCACATGTGTCAATGCTCCTTGCTCAGTGTCTGGTACATGGTAAGAACTCAACATCCCTTCCAAAAGAGGTTAATCATTTTATTAAGGTATGGAAGCAGTGAGGGGGCCAGCAATAACTGCATCAGTATTTGTCATGTAACAAGCTAATCATCTCTAGGATATTTGATTGCACCTGGACCATTGGGAGAAAGAGCTGCATTATAGTGCAGCAAAAGGATACTGATGTGTAGTGATGTTTACTACATGCTACTTGGCATCTAAATCTATAAATAATTCCATCAGTTAGATATTTTATGTATACTCTGCTTATGGTAGAGTATATATAAAAATACATTGTATGTAAAAAATTACTTACTGAGCTTCAGAGAGTTGAGGGATCTTGCCTGATGTCGCCAGTAAACTTCCAGTTGAACCTATGTACGGCCAAATCTGTGTCCAAAGTTCAAATTGTTTTTATTAAACCACACTTCCATATTATGTAAAATTATGAAAACAGTGACAAATTTATCAAAAAAGGCAACATGATATTCCATCTATTTATTTTATTAAATGTCTATTAGGGAATTACGTTTCCATCCAAAAGTTAATACCTTATTTTTATGGGCTTCCTAGAACTTTTGGAAATTTTGCATCAAGTGTAGAACGGAAATGGCCCCTGGGTTTGCATGAATATACTTCTTGTAGATAAATATATTTTTATGGAGATAATTTTTTTAATCTGAAATTTTGCTCTCATTTTTCTAACACTTATAAAAACTGCTTTTTCAGTAGAAAGTGTTAATCTACCTTGAACATTTCTACATGTCTTTTGGAATAATAGACAAAAATCATTCATAAAGCATTGTCTTCAAGGGACTTCTACACTGGGAAGCACTGTTTTAGCCACTTGCACACAGCTCTTTCTTTCTTCCTTCTAAAGAGTTGAAGTCAGGGCTTCGCCACAGTGTATATATGTGCAGTTTATAATGTGCTTAAAGTTCATAGTTTCAGAAATGACTAGATCTGAAAGGGACATTAGAGAGGATTTATTCTAGCCAAAACACCTAGAAAATAGACTCAGAGATAACCTTTCCTGCCCAAGGTGAGACAACTAGTTAATGAAGGAACAAAATGAACTACATTGTATTAGCGTATAAGTTTGTAAAATTTTCTTGCCTAAAAATGTGAAAATACAAAGTGAGAGAGGCAGTCCTGAACCAGTTTTCCTGAGATGTGCAAATTAAGGTTCCAAACTGTATATGATTGTCAAAAAGTAATTTGTTTCACTCTGTCACAGTGCTACTACTGTATCTCCATTCCTTTCAGGGTGAGGGCCCAGTGCCCAATGACTCAGAGGGAGCAAAAGCAGGCTCTCAAAATGCCAAAATGTGCTCATAAGGAGCTCATACTTTAGACAGGCTTTCTTCTTCGGATGGGGCCTAAACCATAGTCTTGAGTTAACAAGACTCCAGTAGAATGAAATCAAATACTCAAGTTAGCGTGTATGGAACAGTGAAAGGAACTCACAAACACAAGGAAAGGAACCAAGACTGGCTTCCTTTAGAATATGTTTTCTTCTAGTGAATATAAAATAAGTTGATTTAAGTTAGCCCAGTCTTAAAGATACAAACTCTATTCAGTGACTAGTGGATGACGCACCAGGCAAAAAGTCAGAATCTTTGGGATCCAGTTGGGGTATTTGAGACCCTGGGCAAATCCCTGTACCTGATGGAGACCTCAACTCTCATTATTAAAGAAGAATCATTATGGGGTATAAAGCATGGTTTTTACATTGGAAAAGAAACAAACAAAGGAAAAGGCAATTTATTCACTTGTTTTATTAATATAATGAAAACCCCAGGGATAACGCATTTTACACTTGATCTTAGCTAAAAGGCTGAGAAGTGATTGGGATAATGTGTTTTAGAGCTGGCTTTAGACAAAGCAGAACACAGGAGTTGTTTTCCTGGGTTGGGCACCATTCTTAGGTGTTTTCCAAAAGATTCAGGCTCAATTCTCTTTTCTTAGTAATCCTAATGGATGAAGCTATCTATCTCTTTCCTGAGAGCTCCCAATTAAAATTCCCTTAGTCTTTTTGGCTTTAATTGGTCCACATACTTTCTCTACTTGTTACGGTGGCCAGAGTGACTGATTGAAAAAAAAATGATCAGGTATCTTTACTACTATAGCCAATGGTAGGGACAGTTCTTCCTGAGTTACAGACAGTGCAGAAATTGTGGGGCCTGCAGGCAAATCAGGGACCTAAAGAAAAGAAAATAGATTTTGGGAAAGGAAAGCAACAGATAGTCATCACGAATGACCAATCGTTTGTGATGAATTTTTCTCTCTCCCCCTTTCTTTCTCTTTCCTTCTTTCTTTCTTTCTTTCTTTCTTTCTTTCTTTCTTTCTTTCTTTCTTTCCTTCTTTCTTTCCTTCTTTCTTTCTTTCTCTCTCTTTCTTTCTTTCGTTTTCTTTCTTTCCTTTTCTTTTCTTTCTTTCTTCCTTTTTCTCTTTCTTTCTTCTTTTTTTCTTTCCTTCCTTCCTTCCCTCCTTCCTTCCTCCCTCCCTCCCTCCCTCCCTTCCTCCTTCCTTCTTTCCTTCCTTCATTCCTTCCTTCCTTCCTACCTTCTTTCCTTCTTTCCTTGTCTTTCTTTGTCTTCCTGTCTTTCTTTCTTTCTGTCTTTCTTTCTTTTTGAGATAAGATCTCGCTGTGTTGCCCACGCTGGAGTGCAGTGGCATGATCGTATCTTACTGTAGCCTTGACGTCCTAGACTCAAATGATCCTCCCGCCTCAGCCTTCCCAGTAGCTAGGGCTACAGATGCATGTCATCACACCTAGCTAATTTGCTTGTATTTTTGTAGAGACAGGGTTTCGTCATGTCACTCAGGCTGGTCTTGAACACCTTGACTTCAGCTCAAGTGATCCTCCTGCTGTGGCCTCCCAAGCATTTACTGGGATTACAGGTATAAGCCACTGTGCCTGGCCACCAATTATTTTCTTAAAAGGCCTTTCATTTTTATAGCAAGTGGGCCCAACACAAAAGGAGGTGTCTTAAAGAAATACAGTGTATAAGCCATATTAGAGTAGAGTTTGTTGAAAGCTGGAGTAGTGCCGAAGACATTCCTGCTGAGCTGGTTTTTCTTCATCTCCCATGATAGTGCCTCTGAGTGGGTCTTCTAGGACTTACAGGAGGAGAATTTGAAAGGCATCAGACCAAATGATCTCTCAGGAGACTCCTAAACAGAACTTCCTATTATTACCATCTCTTCTTGACTAGGTCATAAGCTCCCTGTGGGAAAGCACTCAATCTTTGCTTCTGAGCTCCACATGGCCTTGTTACTGATCTCAGTATATATTCCTAAAGCTGTCAGTTATTTTCGTGAGTATACAACTGTTTTCCACAATTCAACCCCTAAATATCTTTTCTAGTTGAATCTGCCCCTCTTTGGAATCCAAAGTGCTCATAAAGCTGTAAGAGATGCAATCAGTTTTTTTTCTCCCACTCAACAGGCACAAATGACTCCTTGCTGCAAAGAAATATGCTATGTACCAGGATGCTCTATTGAGGTGTCTGTGTGTGTGTGTGCGCGTGTGCGTGTGTGCACCTGTGCACGTGTGTGTGTGGGAGTGTGTGTGCCCATGTGCGTGCTTTTGCAAATGGTAATAACATTAAATCTTTTTTGCCTAGATACTCCATTCCATTTTAGCACAATGTGGAGTGAAGACTGGGGAGAGTTTTAGTTAGATGTGGCCCTTGAGATGGTAATAAAAGTCAGCTGCCTAAGCATTAAACAGCCTTGTGAAGCTCTCCTTGGAATTCTCCACCAAACCTCTGCAATGACTTTCTCTTCCCACCCTACAACTTAGCGTTAATACTGTAGTTGCTACTGATAATGCCTATTTGTTTTTTTAAACAGTGCTGGTGGTCTTGATTTTTTCTAAATCTTTTGGGATATTTTAATGTTTAACAAGCATGAAGTACTTGTTCTTCAGTATTTCAGCAGGTGAGGCTCTGCTTGAGTTCTGCAGCAGCTACAGGCTGTAAACACGTCACACTGCAATGTACTGTGGAAAAGGAAAGAGAAGTTCATCTATAGAACTCCCTTAGTAATATTAACTTTTGGTTGGCCAGAATTTTCTATACAAACACTCATTTTTGTGTATTATTATGTATTCCAATGTAACATTTAAAAGTCATGTTGTCATTCTATTGAGTCTAAAGATGAGGTAGTTCAACAGCTTTAAAAGGAAAATGAATTTTGTTTATTTATATATTCAGGATTCTTGCCTCAGGTGCGCTCCCAGAAAACACAACTATGGCGTATCTGCATGATACCTTGTACCACAAAAGCTGTATACATATAATACCAAGTATAGATACAGAGTTATGAAAAGAAAAGAAGAAAAACAAAGGTGTGGTTTGTTTTTGTTTTTTTCCTTGAAGAGCTCATAGTCCAGCAAAGGAGGAGAAAGCAGAGTTATATCATTGGCTATGTTTTCTTAGTGTTGTATACTGCTGTGACTGAGTTGAACTTTGGAATTAGATTCTCATTCATTGAAAAGAGCCTGAGGAAAGATGTTATTAGAAACCTATTTCTGTGTAAGGTATTAACTGGAAAGATGTAGGGATCATAGTGTCCTCAGTGGCAATTCCTTAAGGAAAATTATTTTCATAATTCTATGACATAAATAGTCTTGTTTCTCTTTTGCAATTGAAGTATGTCCTTCCCACTGCCAATAAGAAATATATGACAGACATTTCACTTTACCTCTCCGGAAGCTCAGAATAAAATACAACGTAATACCTATGTAGCATTAATTTAACTATTTCTTCATGATTTGTTACTTTTATTCTACTTTAAATTTTCTCCAATCCTTGATTTTTTTTTACATATTTTTATAGAACGCGGAATATGTTACTTGTAAGCCACTTTAAATATTTGTGGAATAAGATTTATCTGTAAAGAAATGCCTATGTATTAGATTGTGTCTTTATCATTTAACACCTACTGCTTACATCAGGAGTGTTTTGCTTCATGTGAATATTTTGTATTTGAAAGTATGAAAGTATAAAAGTCACATTTTAGGAGAAGGTAAGGTTCTGACGTAAGGGCCTAAGGCAAGAAGGTTACCCATGAAAATCTTTTAGGGAGATACCATGTAAAAAAATGCCTTTTTCTCCATGAATACAACACAGGATTTAAAAGGTAGCTATTTCTTTGGTCAAATATCATAGAAAGTAGTTGGTTGGTGTTAGTGATCATATTGTGACTGTATATATAATCTTTAAACATTTGAATAACATTCAACAGGTGAATTGTTCTGGCCTTAAGAGGCAGAATTATATCTCCATTTTATTTTCAGCCCAGAACAGTCACTATTTAAACTGATCTTCTTCCCTTTCTCCCTTTTCCCCACTTCCGGTTATTCATTGGTGCATAATAAGTTGCCGTGTCACTAGTCCGGAGTCAAAGGTAGGGCAATTAGCCTTCAGCTCTCAGTAGGAAGAATGTGAAGGATTTGTTATCACCCCTAAACTGTCACATTCTGCTTTCCAGTTCTCCTACCTTCCTTTCTTCCATTTATTTATCCTCAGTGTAGTGGCTTAAAACATCATTTACTTTGTTCATTATTTTCCTGGTCAGAAATTTGAGAAATATTTTGCTGGACCAGTTGACACTTAAATATTATGTCCAGAAATCTCCCCAAATTCATGATGCAAACTTTTTTTGTTCCACTGCTGTGGCAGGCAACCATGTTGCTAAATTTTTTGTCACTACATAATCAGGATTCCTTTTTCTTTGGTATACAATAATATTTTCCTCATCGTCCTTCCAGTGTTCACCAGCAGACTCTTTGGAATCCTTCCAATTTCTACCAGCTGCCTAATCCCAAAGCCAAGGCTACATATTTTAGGTTTCTATATGGTAGCCATTCACTTCCCCGTATTGGATTCTGTACCATTTATTTATGGCCATGTAACAAATTACTCCCACACTCAGTAACTTAAAACAACAATTTTATTTTGCCTCCAATTTTGTGGATCAGGAATTCTAGAAGGTGTTGTCTGGGCAGATTATCTTACATCTACAGGATATCAGCTTCCAAGACAACTTCTTCACTCACAACTTTGTTGCCTCAACTGGGATGTCTGGCAGTTGATGCTGGCTGTGGACCAGTAGCTCAGCTAGGGCTGCCGACCAGAGTGTTCATATGTAGACTGTCCATATGGCTTGGGATTCAAGAAGGAGCGTGGATTCCCACAGGGAGCATCCTAAGAAGACATGCACTTGTTCTTATGGCCATCATAACACATTTCCCAAAACTGGGCAGTGTAAAATGACATGGATTTATTCTCTTATAGTCCTGGAGACTAGCAGTCTGAAATCAAGGTGTCTTTGGAGCCATGCTCCCTTTGAAGTCTCTAAGAAAGAATTCTTTCTTGTATCTTCCTAACTTTGGTGGCTTCTAAAATTTTTTAGCAGTTCTTGGCTTGTGGCTTCCACACTCTTATTTCTGCCACTGTCTTCACATTCCTGTCTCCCCTCTGTGTGTATCTTTGGTTATCCAAATGTCTCTCCCCATATAAGGATATCAGTTACTGAATTTAGGGCCCTCCTTAATCCAATATGACTTCATCTTAACTTGATTATAATTGCAAAAACCTAACTTTCCAATAAGTTTCCCTCTACAGGTATAGGGGTTAGAACTTCAACATGTCTTCGGGGAGCACAAGTTCATCCACAACACTAATTTATATAAAAGGCCTGAACTGAAGCTGCAAGGCTTTTCAAAAACACAACAAACTACCCTTAGACGGTCTAGACTGTCACTTCTGCCACATTCTGTTTATCAAGAAGGTCACTACTTTCAGTTCAAATTCAAGTGTAGGAAAATTAGGCTGTATATCTCCCTGAGAGGAAGACTAAGGATTTACCACTGTCTTACACCTAGTGTGCTCCCGTTTTATTTTTATTTTTTCCTTTTCTTTTTCTCTCTCTGTCTCTGGTGTACTTTAGTTCTTTAAGTTAAATGCATTTCTTATGCAGCTCCACTAAAAGACTGATAAAAACATTTGGAAAATAGTCCTTTTTGTTTTAAAATATTTCTATGATTTTTAATCAAAAGTTTTTCTTAGAGGCTGTGGTGGGAGGAAGGCAGAAAAAGAGAAAGAGAAAGAGACAGAGAGACAGAGGAAGGTAAGGTAGAATGGGGAAAGAAAAAAGTTTGTGTAGTGAAAGCATTAAAATGAGTAGCCTGTGCTGGATCCTCCCACAGATCCCCTTGATTGATGGAATGCCCTCTCACCAAATACCACACACAAGCATTCTTTTTATTCCTAGAAGCTGATCTGCTCTTTACTCAAAATAGCCTAGATCAAGTAGAAATTGAATGGTTTCTAGAGCTGCCATTTAAGAGCTCATGAAACAGGTTTATTTAAAAGGAAAGGAACTTGTGCTGTCTCTCGAAGAAATCCTGTTAGAAAAGAATCGGGACACGGCATGCGTTTGTCTTGTGAAGTCTCTGATATGTTACTGTTTTGAAGTTCTAAAATATCAAATGTGTAACTCTTCTGTTTCTGGCACTTGGCTGCCACATTAGAATTTCTTTCTTAAACAGGTACCTCCAGAGAACACACAGGTCAGGGCATTTTGAATAAAAATCAATTTGCCTTTGATGGGACATTATCTTGGGTCATATTCCATTGTAATTGTAAAAAGGTAGAATTATATTTCAAAAATGTTCATTATTTTTCCTACCAGGATGCTCTTTCCCTTCTCTACTTGGCTTCTTCCTGAGGAAGGGCTATATTTTCTGCCCACTGATGTCATGCTTAGTCACTTGACTTGTTTCAGTCATATAAAATGAGTGCAAGGGGTCTGTGTCACTTCTGAGCACAAACTGCAGGAGCCATCATATGGTTCTGTTATCACTCTGCCAGAGACTGGCACGTCCCAGCAGGATGACCTGCATCTTGGGATGGTGGAGCAAAGACCATGTCATTTCACAGTGACAATATAATGTAAGCCAGAAATGAACTTTGAGCATTTTAAGCCCCTGAAATACTCATATCGTCTGTGGCTATGGTATAACTCAAAATGGCTGACACATTGTCTATGAATGTAAAAACTTTCCATCATTCTCAGCAAACTGACACAAGCACAGAAAACCAAAAACCGCATGTTCTTACTCATAAGTGGGTATTGAACAGTGAGAACACATGGGCCTAGGGAGGGGAACATCACACACCGGGGCCTGTCGGGCGGTGGGGGCTATACCTTAGGAGAAATACCTAATGTAGATGACTAGGTGATGGATGCAGCAATCCACCATGGCACATGTATGCCTATGTAACAAACCTGCACATTCTACACATATATCCCAGAACTTAAAATGTGTGTGTGTGTGTGTGTGTGTGTGTGTGTGTGTGTGTGTGTGTGTATAAACAAACATTCCTGGGAAATGGAATATGTGCTTTCTCAAAGGAGCAGAGCCTCTACATTTCAGTATGGCATTGGGAAGATGTCTATGGATACATAGAACTTGATATTCTATTCACCTGGGTCTTGGAGTGAGGTAGTTGGATTCAATGATTATATTATTGGGATCTGCAGTTGATTTGATTTCCACTTTTTATCTGTGTGACATTGAGCAAATTACTAGACTTCTTAAGCATTTGTCACCTCACCTAGAAAATGGAGATGGTAATGCATTGCCTCATAAGATTATGGAGAGAATTTAATGATCTAAAGCAGTGGTCCTCCATGGAGGCAATTTTGCCACCAGGGAAAATGTGAAAATGTCAGAGGCATTTCTGATTGCTTCTACTCAGCAGAAAGTTGTACTAGCGTCTAGTGGGTAGAGGCCTGGGATGCTGTAAAACATTCCACCATGTACAGGACTGTCCCCCGTAATAAATAATTTTTTCTGGCTCCAAATATTAAGAGTGCTGCAATTGAGAAACCCTGAGCTAAAGCAAAGTGCTTATATACCACAAATTTGGGCACTCAGTGAGAGAAAAATAAATGTTTGTCATATACAGTATTGTTTAAATGGACTTAAATAACATCTTGAATCTATCTTACAATTATTAGTTTGTTAATCAACTCCAGTTTTGTAAATTTACCATCAATATCTGTGTTTGACTACAAATATATAATTATAGAAAAATGATCAGTCTTTGAGATAGTTTGGCAATGGCATTCTATAAATCCAACAGTGGTTATACCAGTAATAAAATAGAAGATGTTTGTAAGTCTCTGAAGTTTCATGGAATTTTTTATGATATACTTCAATTTCTGATAATTATTGTGAGCATACAATGTACTTTAGACAGGATTTATAAAGCCATATGCATTTAGAATGTAATGCATAAAAATAAACTGCCTGAATAATAAATATATTTACCCAAAGAGTAAGTAAAACAGACCATAAGAAGCTGTTCCAATTATTCAGGTAAATACTATCTTCTGTGTTTGACTTTCTTTCATTGCTTTGAGTCATGGGAATAAAACCAGAAATACTTTCTTGCAATGAAATTGGGAAATGATATCATCTAAAGCATCCCAAAAATCTAATATAAAAGTGTCATTATCCTAACTCTCTCCTTTGTCAGTGTCCCAGGGCATTCCAGAGTTGCTTAAGAAGTCCCATTTTCCTCACAAGAAACTCTACTGTAGCTGATAATTAAGAACAGAAATGAATTGCATGACAAGCTCTTGGTCTTCATAGAAAGACTGGCAGATACTTGGGTTCTTGTGTTGGTAACTAATCATCTAGTGATCTTGAAATACTCATTTTCTGGCATGGTGGGGTAAATCAAGCCTGTAATCCGAGCACTTTGGTAGGCGAAGGAGGGTGGATCACCTGAAGCCAGGAGTTCAAGACCAGCCTGGCCAATGTGATAAAACCCTATCTCTACTAAAAATAAAAAAATTAGCTGGGTGTAGTGATGTGTGCCTGTAATCCCAGCAACTCTGGAGGCTGATGCAAGGGAATTGCTTGAACCCAGGGGGTAGCGGCTGCAGTGAGCTGAGATTGTGTCACTGCACTCCAGCCTGGACAAAAGAGCAAGACTCTGTCTCAAAATAATAATAACAATAAATAAGTAAAAAAAAAAAAGAAACACTCATTTTCTAGGCATGAATTTATTCATTTCAAAGATGAGCCTATAGAGTTAGGTGTTATCTGTTTCTTTCCAGCAATCAATTATATGAACTCATGTCTCCACTTGCTCTATTTACATAGGTATCTTTTAAGCTTCATAGGAACACTGTTCTTGTTTTGAATGGCATTTAAATGAAAACAAGCCTTCTAAAGGGGGTCTTAAAACCATTACCAATTCATTGCTTTCCTTCTTTGAGCATTGTTTTGCTTTTAGGTTGTAGGTGGCTGGGATTTGTTTTTGTTTTTATTTTAATTTAAAAATCTAGCAGGAGGCTACTCTTCGGCATTGAAAAATAAAAAACAAAAACAAAAACATTCTCTTAAATAATTTAATATTACCAAACAGTAATAATAATAACAGCTACCACATTCTGGTAACACGCTATGTGCCAAGGTTTGTGATATATTTTACATACATTATCTCAGCTACTTATAAAAATAACCCAGAGATAGAGACATTATTACTTATTTTACTCTGAGTAAACTAAGATTTAGAAAAAAATTCAAGGTCATATAGTTTGTGTGACTCACATAAAGGATGTCCAGCCAAACCATGCTCTTAAGCTCCATGCCTTAAATCTGAAACAAGTTTAATTGTCACATCTCACTGAAAATAACAATATCGACTTCTTAGAAAGATAAGATACATTTATCTTTCCTATACATGTGATTTGCTTTTGCAGTTCTGTAGAGATGTTCTTGTTCTTTGTACGTGTCTTCTCATGTGTGTCTCTGTACTGACATTGCTGGCTGTTCAGTCTTTGTCTTCCTTCCTCTCATGCCAGCTGAGTGGCAGTGATGGAGAGATGGTGTGTCTGTCTGTAAAGGCTGGATTCATGACAGTACTTTCTATTCCATGTAGGGATCTCCATGACTTTCATGAACCCTTTTTGCTGTAAGTTAAATATGCAACTTAACTGCATTTGAAAATGCAGCTGTGATCTGACTTGCATTATTAAGAGGTGTAAGAATACAGTCCCTACTGAACTAATGAAAGGTGAGTCAAGTTTTCATAGGCTGGCTTGTAACTAGAACAGACTGTAGTCCTGGCACAGCTCCATTTAGGTATCATCAGAACTCCTGTTTGTGTGTACATTGCTCTTACCTAGTTTCTTAAATTGCAGAAGGAATTAGTTATGTTTTTCTAAAAAAAATAAAATAAAATTTAAAGAAGAAATTAACCAACAATTGTACTGAAATCTCATGAAGGCAAGATGGAATCTGTTTACTGTGCAGAGTTTGGCAGCTTAAACTTGGTAATTTGTAACTCTTTCTGTTATTGAATTTATAGCTGAGTTTCTATTTTTTCTGTCTTATGGTATCTATATATGTATTTAGTTCAAGGATTAATATAAAAAGTTTTCTTTCAGTTTCTGTTATTTAATTTAGTAAAGTCCTTTAGGATATTGTTTATAAGTTTGCCATTTTTATCCTTCAGAAGTGGGAACATTTCTATTGAATCTTAGTAAATTCTGGTTTACTCCCATCCCTATAAAAGAAAGAGAATTTACCAAAGTGATAATTCAATTTGTAAACGTGGAGAACATTTCTTTTTGCCTTGCTCCATTCCTTTTAACTTTTACCTCATTTTTGCTGTTTCCTTTTTCTTCAGTCATCCTTGAAATCAGAATGTTCCTAAAATTTGTGGAGAGGAAGGAGACTCGAAGGAAGGAAAAACAAAGGGTGTGGAGGGGCTGCTTCCCAGGATTTTTTCTAAAATGTAATTTAGTAATATTCCTTGAGGACAGGTAAAGAGGAAAACATTAAAATATATCGTTTAAGACCAATCTTGAGCAAAATTTTTAAGTAGTAAAAACATGTCTTTGAGATTCCCAGTCTTTTCTGTCTGTGTTCCATATCTGCTTCCATTTTCCATCCTCCTCTGTCTGTCACCCCTATATACCCTCACAGGTTCTTACCATCCATCCACTGTCTCATTCCTGCAAAGCAGGAAAGAGAATTCCCCACTTTTAGGAAAATATGTCACTCTATATGTCCGTTCCTTTAACAACTACTGAATCAACAGATTCTGGATCTAGGTATTGGGATGTGAATTCTGGAAGAGTAGAATAAAAGTTAGTTCCATAGTTCCAGGATAGTGAGGAGCATAACAGAGTCAGGGAGGGACAGATATCATTGTACTACTTTAATTGTGCATGTAAGTTCTTTGAAACGCTTATAGCAGGGAGTTATATATTTATATCTCTGTCTATCTGTCCATCCATCTATCCATCTGTCCATCCATCCATCTAACCATCCATCCTCTTTACCAGCAAATTTTATATTTTAAAACTTATCTTAGAGGTTTTGTTCTGTGTCCAAGAAATTCTAAGAATAAAAAAAATGTGAAAGAGGCTTAAAATTATGTATATTTTCAAGGAATTAAAAATTTTAAGTTAGTCTTTCACAATTGGGTCAGTCCTGAGATTTTAACAAAAATCTATGTCTAAAGAGTAAACTAAAAACACCCTTGAAGTGTTACTGTATAAGCCCTGGTAGGAATCAGATTTAGAAAGACGTAAGAGGAAAGTACTGATCAAAGAGTTGATTGACCAAGTTCACAAACAGATCCTGTAAGAAATAGACACACATGAAGTTATTTCGTTCTGGAGGCGTTAAATATGCAAATCACCCAGCAATCCTCTTGTCTTTGAGTCTCTATTCTCCAAGTATTTGTATGATTATGCTTCAGCATCCCATGTAGACTTGTTCAAAGAAACAGAGTATTCTGGCCTTGTTTTGTATGATTGTTAGTGTTTTCATTGTTGATTAATGAATTGATCATTTTACGTGGAATTCGATTAATATGGACTGCCCTCTTCTCTCCAGATTTGATAAATTAGGTTTCCAAACCTATAGAACTGATGAACAGACCTCGGACAGGATGAATTCAATAAAGGAAATGTTTTTTTACAAGCCTTTTGGAAGTCAGCCTGTCTGCTTCTCTGGGGACACTGTCTCTTTACTCTGTTCTTTTATTTGAAATTCCACATTTATAATTAGAAGAGAGAATCCAACACATAAAAATGTGTTTTGTTGCAGGGCGTTTGTCTCCTTCCAGCTAAATACACAGAGATGGGTTTTTTTTCCTTTTCTTTCTCCTCTCATTTTTCTTTTATGTAAATCTTGCTTCTGGAGTTAACTGGGGTCAAGCAGTGTCTATACTAATACATTGAAAACTGTGAGAAGATTGTGCAGGGCTCACTTGATGGTGTGTAGAGGAGGTGAATGATGGAAGTTTTGTCATCATATTTTACATTTTACAAATCAGCTCTTTTCTGTATTGTTAAAAGATGTGTAATATTTATTGTTGCTATTCATGCTGATGTCTAAGAAGGCAAAGACAACTTAAGTACCTGGTTAATTTGTATGTTTGAAGCAAAGAAAGAAACATAACGTCATGAATAGATAATGTTGCTGATGGCAGCTGAAAATATTTCTGGTCATCCTTATGGTCTTTTTCTAAGGTCATTGCTGTCTGTTTGCTGGTGAGACTGTTGAATGATTTTATTATCCTGCTCAGCCTGTGTCAAAGCAGCCACTTGATTTCTGAACCACCTATTCTGGATTCTCTGCTGAGTCAGTTTGTTTGCTGGTGTCTCAAAGAATTCCAGAACTTGGAAGGACTGACAGGGAAACATTGTATCTTGTCCTTTTCCTGTCTCTGGATAGAACCCTCTGTCATATTCCTAGTTGTGGTGGTTCCATTTTCAAATAAACAAGAAGCTCTCATGGAGGTGTGTTGAGGGCATTTCTAAGGACACTGATCAGAGTTTTATGAATTAATCGAGGGATATCGGACAACTCACAGAAACAGTAGAATGCTAATAGAAACCAATGGCACTGTCACAGCAATCGACATATTCTCCTTTTTTTTGTTCTCTTTAAACATGTATTTTTCTCACTATAAATGCAAACCCATTCACCGTAGAGAAAATTTGGAAATATTTTCATCCAGTAGTTTTTCTAGGCACAAGAATATTTTTCTACACTTTATTATATACACACCTTAAATTAGCACTTACAGGAAGAGCAAATGGACGTTTCTAAGGTAAACATTCTTAATTTCATGATGATAAAGATTAGCATTAATAAACTCACCAGATTTTTGTTGCATTTTATGGTTTATCAAACATTTTCACATATTACTAGCAGGGAAATGTAACATTATTCATCCCAGATTCAAATGAAGAACTAAGATTAATTAAATGGCTAATGGCAAGACCCAAATCACACAGCTTATAAAAACTAGTGGCCAATGCAGGTCTTTGGCAATACAGGATATCATGAAGTACACAGGTCCAAAAAATCTTCACATTTAGAATATAATATTGTCATCATAGTGCACTCCACTGTATTCGTGTAAGAACACTATAAAATTAAGCTAAAGTGAGAAAAGCATAGAATCATTATACTGTACTGAAATTTTAAAATAAATGAGCTCATCACAGTAGTCAGCAGAACATAATGGTGGATGGAGGAATAAAAACAGAAAGGAATATCCAAAATCTATATTGCATTCATTAATACATTTTTTCACATTTTCAACAAATAATTAGGATTTATTTGCCAGTCATTACTGTATTAAATCATCAGCAACAGATATGATCCCAGCCCTTACTGAGATTTTAGTCTAATGAGGGAAATAGACATTAATTACCTGAGTATGTAGTCATAAACTGTTCTAGAAGCAAGGAAGGAAAATTAGTGAGAACCAAGAAAGTAGAGAACAGAGGCACCTGATTTAGTCAGAGATATTGAGGTAGCTTCTCAGAGGTAGGACAGGGTAGGTTATGCAAGTATGAACTTGAATTTGCAAAGTGAAGGGCATTAGGAGGGATTCATTCATTCCTGGCAGAGGAAAGGCATATGGAAATGACCGGTGTAGTAGGAAATATGCTAGTTTGAAGAACTGAAAGAAGACAAGTGTATGGAGTGCAGAGATCAGCAACAGCATTTTTTTTTTCTTTTGCTGAGGGAGAGAGAGTAGGAGCCATAGAGGAAATTGTTGATTAATTACAGCTTTAGGGTTTTAGTCTAAGAACAATAGAAAACGACTGAATGAGTTAAATGAAAGACATAAATTGATCAAGTATGTGCTCTTCAGTAGGTGGCTTTGAAGGTCTAGTTTTAGTAAGATAGAACACCTTATAGGAAGCTGACCCTACTACATATTGCAACAATAAATCAGAATAGTCCTTGTGTCTTTTAAGGACATGGAATTAGTCATTAAAACTCTCTCCTCAAAAAATCTCCAGGCCTAGATGGCTTCATTGGTGAATTCCATCAAAGATTTAATGAAGAAAAATTACCAATCTTACAAAAAAACTTTCAGAAAAAAAGATGAAGAAGAAACATTTTCCAATGTGTTTGGTAAAGTTAATGTAATCCTGATACCAAAACCAGATGGATTCATTACAAAAAGCACAGACCAATACCCCTCATGAACATAGATAGGTATAAAAGTCTTTAAGGAAATATAAAGAAATCAAATCTAGCAATACTATATGTAACACTTGAAAGCATCATTCCAAGTGAGGTTTATCCCATGAGTGCAAAATTGTTTTAATAATTTAAATACAAACAATCTAATAAGTCATACTAACCTGTAAAGACAAAAAAGGCATATGACTGTCTCAAGGCAGAAAAATCATTAGGCAAAATTCAATATGCTGTCATAATAAAACCTACCAAAATCTAGGGGAAAAAATGAAATTTCCTCAACCTGATTTTAAAAGATCTATCAAAACCTATAACTTGAATTAGATGTATTCTTAAATTTAATAATATCATTACAGCAAAGAGTAAGAGAACCTGATGCTATTGCCCAGGTCTGCCATTTACTAGTGTGGCACTTTGATTAGCTATTCCTCAGGCTTCCTGGAAATTCTTTTGTTCATATATATATATGAATATATATAATGGGGATATGAATAATATTATCCTCAACCACTGTTTGAGAGACTCAAATAATTTAAGAATTATAAAGTGTTAATTAAGCTTAATTTCATGGAGATCTAACCAGTACTCTGAATCCCCTAGAATAGAATTTCCCCTAAGTTTATATTACCTTGAAGTAGTGCCATTACTTAAGGCCTGGAAAGCCATTTAGATATGTTAAAATTCTTTGCTTGTCCAATGTCTCCTTTTGGGTGGTCTGACTTCTCATTAGCTTTCCCATCAAAGTTGCATGGACAGTTTCTGAATATGAAGGTCAGTCACACAATGGGGCCACTTCCTTGAGCCCCTCATGGAGGATATAGTAGAAGGAAGTAGGGAAATAATAGATTAAATTATTACTTGTTAATTTATTGGCAGATATTAATTTTTTCATTTATCCCTAACCTCCACCATCAAGGATAGTTTATAGTCACACTCTAGCTCTTTCTTCTGTAAAATAAGTCATGTTCTTATAATGAATCCAACACAGGAGAGAATCACTTCCTATAGAGGTCTGCGCAATATAGAAAATGATCTTAATGCTTTCTTATGTTTCTAACTTCTTGCACTATACTAATTGCAAAACTCAAAAGTGTCCTTGGTGCTAGATAAAACTTTACAGCAAAGAAAACTAGAAAGTACATGATATTTTTGCAGAAATTAGCAAGGTCATTATTTTTTCAAACTATTTCTATTATTGATAACATCTAAATCTTAATGAGATTTCCCCCCTTAAGGCTCAGGTATTTCTAATTCAGATGTCAAATGTAAGAAATTATAATTCCACAATAATAGTGAAACAATAGTTCTTTTTTCACGTGCCTCAAAGAAATTCACAAATCTCGTGTTAATCTATTGATGGTCACAAGTCCTGCATCATAGTTCAAACTTATTTCTCTCTTCCTATTATAATTTGGTTTTAGCCAAAGAAGAGTCTATATCTGGGACTATAATAATAAAACTGATTTTTTTATTAGAACTCAAAATTCATAGAAGTCAGTGGTTGTCTGGGTGAACCTTTTGACACCTGGCAACACAATAGCTTCTGAGATTTGCAAGGACTTTACAAATCATTTCTTTCAAATCTCTGATTATAGAGATGTGAAAATCTTACTCATCAAGAAGTAAGGCCCCAAGAGTCAGTGGCTAAATTCCAGACCCTAGAAGAATTTAGGTTAGGCTAGAATTAGGGGTAGGAGTCAAAGATACTGTCAAATGGGGCAAGAATGGCTAGGCCTAGGCTCAGCAGGCCTGAACAATAACTGAAGAACTGGAGGTGAGTTGTAAGGCAGGATGTTAGCTTCATTGAACAAGCCTAGAACACAGGTGCTGGGATCTGGTATGTTATCACAAAGAATCTACAGCAAGATTGTCTTACAGTGAGTCAGAATATGATAGCTTAGGATCTTTTACTCCTTCTCTCTGATGAAGTGATATCCCCAGATTCTGAATTGACACTGGGACTTTAATGTCCCAGGGAAAGATTTGAGGCCAGAGGATTTTAGTCTAACAAGTGAGGCTTTTAGCTATAGTGGGTGGGGTTAAGAATGGTGAAGACTCAGGGTGTTCTTTTCTATCTGTGCCTCACCCCAACCCTTTATACTTCTACTTGTCACTTTTTCCATGAATTCCACTAATACATTACAGGCCATACATCTGGAATAATATCTGTTACACAGTAGTATAAGCCATTGAAATGATAGAATTCTTAGAGTATGGATTAACTTGTCATGTTAGAAGAATGAAAAAAAATCACATGACAGTGGATAATTATGATAGTGATGTCATCATTTGGGGTCCTCACGAAGACTTAATATCAGGTAGATCAGATTTTTGGTATTATCACATTCAAGGAAGCCCGTTTCAGTAACTGAAAAGCAAACTGTTTCTAAACTTTCATTGCATATCCTAAAGTAAGAGGACATAAAAGAGAACTGAATTATAAGCCACAGGACCAATTTTTAAAGTCTCTGGTATCTCCCTCCCAAATCTGTAATACAAAATTTCAGTAGAGGTTCTCAGCCTCTGAATGCTGAATATTTACATCAACACTGTGAAAGTGCCTCTCCGGTTCCCTTACCCTTTCTTTACCCTACCTTGCACCCTTTGCTTCTTACCTAGAAAAGGCTGCTAGGTTTTCAGCAACTTATTACTTGTGGTATTGAGTCACTCTAGGATGACCAGAGAACACAGAATTCATTTGCTTCCCCAAACCATAATGCACAGAAATCCTAGTGAGGTGGGAGAGTTCCCTTGACCTTTTTTGCAGGCGGGAACTGGAGTGTACTGGCTCAGGGTCCAGCTGGCCACTTTGGTGCCAGCAGGGATGAATTTCACTCACTCAAACCCAATGGGCTCAAACCCTCATGCAAGGGAGTACACAGGTGAGCAGCTGCTGGGGCCAGGGTGAGCACTTTTGGGCTATAGCCCCATGGCAGCATCTAGGGGTGTGTTACCATTAATGCTCTGCTGAAAGATCATTAATGTGGACAGGGTATAAAAAACGGCTGTCACCCTGAGTCTCCACTGAGTTGGTTAACACTTAGACTCCAGCTCAGTGGAGAGTCAGGGTGACAGCCTTTTTTTATACTCTGCCCTCTTGGTACCTGGGTCTTTGTTTGGTGTCTAGGAAAAATCAGGTCACATGAACTTGAGGGATGATGAATGTGGAGATTTTATTGAGTGATGAAGGTGACTTTTGGCAGGATATGGAACTGGAGAAGGGATGGAGTGGGAAGAGTCTTCCCCTGGAGTTCGGTAGCCCCGAGTTGAACTCCTCTCTGTCTGTCCCCAGCCAAACTCCTTTCATCCTTCAGATGCTTCTTCTTTTCTTTCCTTTTCTGCCACATGGCTCTGCTCCTCTACTAGTGGAGTTGGGGTTTTTACAGGTACAGGATAAGGGGGTTTGGTAGACCAGGGTGGTTTTGGAAAAAGCAACATTTGGGTGGGACAGGAATAACTTTTCTCATTTAGAGTTGTGGTTACCAGGCTCAAAGGTGGGGTCTTTGCTGGGGAGCCGTGCTCTTCTACCCAGTATTTCCCTGTCTCCTGTCTGTATCACTAGATAGTTTCTTCCATTTACTTTTTTTTGTGTGTGTGTACAAAATGTTTTGCAAGTAATTTCTAGATAATTAAAATTCTCCACCCTATTAACAATAAAGTGAAAGTCAAGAACTCTGAGAAGTGTTCTAAATTTGAAATTGAGTGCATGAACACAGGATGGAAAATTAAACACAAGTTTAAATTTAAAATATTGAAGGATTACAGCTTGAATGATCCTCTGAGTCTTTTGATGTTTGAACTCAGCAAAACTAACAGATGAGTGATACCATTTGGAGAATGTTCTAGTCTAATTCTTGCTAAACTAGTAAGGAAACCTGTGTTCTTGAGCCAGTTATTTAAACTCTCTGGTCCTCCTTTTTACCATAAGTAAAATAGGGAGAATTCGCCTAGGTTAATCTCAGATTTTCCTATAAAGTTTACAAATTGATGAAAAATAACCAGGGATGATGTGATAAATTCTTAGGGTTTTGACTTTGTATATGCAGGACTTTCTGGATGAGTTTCTGGTGACCTCATTCACCACCCATTGCTGTGACATCACCTGTATTTCAGTGAAACAGTTCTCAAAGTTTCAACACAAAATTCTTTTAAAAATGTCTTTTTATGTGATGGTTATCAAAATTAGGAATTTTTGGCAAATTACTATAACGTAATTAAAATGAATGAATATACCTTTTCTCCTATAAATGACAGTAGCCCACGTTTTGGATCTTTTTGCTTTTAGTTTGCAATGCATTATTTTTTAGATATTTAGTCTTATTTTCTTATTTATTTTTCATGGGAATCAACTTTACTTGACATGTATGCTTTTAGTAATTCAATGCAATTCAAGTGTTTTGCATAAAACAAGTTTATTTGATTTATTGTTTTCAATTTAAGGCCTAAAGTACTAATACAAAGGTAACATTTTCCAAGTATTTTTAGTTATTAAGGCCAGAAAAGAAAGGAACTAGCTAATTTTTGAATGAGAATTTACTGTTGCCGCCAATGTAATATGCTTTATTTCTTAAGGAACAGTAAATTAGACCTTTGGAATTTCATGTCTACAACTAAGAATAATATAGATATGAAATTGTTTCAAGTTTTATCATTTATTACCTGTGTGATCTTTGCAAAATCATTCAAAATTTCTAGGCTTAGTTTCTACAGCTAGTAAAATGTGAAAAATATTAGCTATCTCAATGGATTAATTAAGGATAGAGCTAGTACATATAAAACACTGGTGAATACTAAATAATAAATACAGTTATTTCTTTAAAGGATTTTTTTTTTCCTATATAGAGTTGTTAAGAAAGTGAAAATTAGAAGATTCTCAGAAATAGAGATAAAGAATGGGGTTAAGGTAAGGTGATGTGGGAATCATTTCTATTGTACCCTCAGTAGTTTAATTACAACTGTGCTTTTTCAGAAGAACAGATAAAGGCAACTGAATTAATGCAGGCATAAATCGCCTTCTATAAACTAAATGGTCTAAAAGGTGTTCGGTTGGCATGAATTCCCTTACTCTAAAAGATTGATGCGTGAAATAGATGTTATTATCAAAAGTGATGTATGTTCATTATTTTATAGCATATTTTAAAAAGCTAATTTGCTACAGCTAAGGAGGATATGACATTTGAGTTTAAGATATTGAGGAAAGAACATTTGCTTAGAAGTTAGCGATCTTGAATTCTGCTCCCATCTTCAGTGAAATTCTTTATTGCTCTTTCATTTATTCAAGGGCTTACCATGTCCAAGTCATATGACAAGAGTCTGCCACCATTTACCATCTAATATGGAACCTGGCACAGAATAGGTGCTCATTGAGTGTTTAGTGAATCATGTCATAAGAAAGATGGTATGAAATCAATGGAAAATGTGATTGTCACAAAGTACTAAAGTATTTCATAGGAAGAAGAGCAAATCTTTCTGTTGTGTATACATTCAGGGATGAGTAGGATTCAAATAGAAGGAAATGGAAGAAGAGAGACATTGGATTCTAAGAGAGCAGATATGAAATGTCTTACCTAAAAAGTCACAGTGAGACTTGGCTCAGTGGCTCACTCTTGTAATCTCGCATTTTAGGAAACTGAGGTGGGTGGATTGCTTGAGCTCAGGACTTCCAGACCAGCCTGGGCAACAGGACAAAACCCTATCTCTAAAAAGAATACAAAACTTATCTGGGCATGATGGCACATGCCTGTATTCTTACTTATTTGAGGGGCTAACATGGGAGGACTGTTTGAGTAGAGGGAAGTTGAGGATGCAGTGCAGAGGATCCATGCCACTGCACTCTAACCTGGGTGACAAAGCAAGACCCTGTCTCACAAGAAAAACCAAAGCAAAACTCCAAATCCAAGAAACAAAGAAACAAAAGTCATTGTGTAGTCAATGGGCAGAGTAATATAGATCCCTGTCAGTTTTAAGCAGATGGCCTGACAAAGTACTTAGTTCCTCTATTCCATGCTCCTCTATTCCATGTTGCCCAAGAGGGAGGATCAGGCTCTCTGGTAATTCCCATTGACCCTCCACTCCATATCTTCAGAATATACCTTTACCTTATTCTCTGCCATGAAGTTCTTTTCTTTCCAGATTTCAAGCGTGTTCTCCATGCTGCTACCACCCTGTATCTAGATGATTGCAGGGGCCTCATGAATTAACTTACATCCTTGTTTCCACTCTTGCCCCACTCTCCCCAGCTTATTATTTCCCATTTGTCCTAGCAACCTGGCAACCAGAGTAATCCTGTTAAAATTTAAGTTGTATCAAATTAGCCGGGGCCAAGTGACACATGCCTGTAGTCCCAACTACTTGAGAGGCTGAGGCAGGAGAATTGCTTGATCCTGGGAGGCTGAGTTGCAGTGGCATACCAGTGCACTCCAGACTGGCCAATAGAATGAGACTCCACCTCAAAAAAAAAAATAAGTTGTAGCATGTCACTCCACTGCTAAATCCTCTGACAATAATTTTTATATTCTTCATATAATTTCCAGTAGCAATTTTCAGAACCTTACAAGATTCTGTAAAACCCAGCTCCCTACTACCTTTTTGCCTTCATCCTCAATACCCTTTCTTTTGCTCTTGGCTGCTGTGAGTGGATTCTCAAATGTAACAAGCTCAGTAAAGCTTCAGTGAAGATCCATTTGAAATGTCCATTCTGCTGTCACTTTGCTTTTCCCCTTTCTGTACTGCCTTTTGCTTTTTATTCCCTGCTATCTTGGATTAGGTTTACTGGAAGGAACAGAAAAGATCCTAATGGATCACTTGAATTCCAGACTACTGAGACTGATGATGGAACTTCTGTCCTTGTCTGCTGTTCATTTTTACCAAAATATTCAAATATTTTCATTATCTATCTAGGTTCTGGCAGGCATTTTCACAGACTGGTCACTCTCCTCACCTGTTGACACCTGATTCTAATAGAGACTCTATTAACAAAGGCAAAAAATGAATTTGGTGTTATGATTTGTTGCAGGAATGTTCTCAGATTCGAGATGTCTGAGAAGTCCCATTCCCTTTTGCCATTTAGAGCGTACACTTGACCAGAGAGTATTAAGCTCTAATGGATCACTTGAGTCCCAGACACATAGCTCTAAGCTCCTAGTATGTAGTAGCATTTCTGTTTTATCCTGATGAGCAGGGTTAATTACCCCTCCCAGTATTATAACTCTTGTGTGTGTGTGCTTATTGGTTTACTGGCACAAGGAGCTTAAACTAACCAGCTTAAAGTTTATTGGAACTCTTACTGTGTCCCCATCATCTTCCCCTGATGGAAGCATCATTTTTTTGTGAATCAGAACCTCTTAGACACACAGAGTCCAATGGTCTAGGTTTCCCTAGGCCTTTCCATCCCATTTTTCTCATGAGTGCTTGACATATAACAGGCACTCAGGTAGTTTTTGAAAGAATGAATAAACAGTGCCTAGCTCATCAGATAGTGTTTAGTTCCTAACTGACTTGCTTTTCCCCTCTTCTGAGAAAAAAAGTGCTTTGAATTTTAACAGAGTTCTGTGACCAGCTACCTAACTTGTCTGTGGCTACACACCCATGTGTATCTCTAATCTGCTTAATTATTTCCACATAGTAGATACTGCTGAAACTGATGGTGGAACTTCTGGCCTTGCCTGCTGCTCATTGTTACTGAAATATCCAATTATTTTCATTGTCTACCTAGGTTCTGGACCTGGACGTTTTCACAGAGTGGTCATTCTCATCACTTGTTGAGACCTGATCCTCATAGAAACTATATTAACGAAGATGAGAAATTTGCAGAGTTGTTCAGGGATCGTCAAAGAGTTGAGTTCAACTTGACAGCGTATCTCAGGGAGCTATGAGCACTTACTCTCTGGCAGACACTAGGCATCAGGCTATGTTTTCCCTTTTGGGAGATTATATTCACCTACTTTCCCCTCTAGTTTTATATTCTAAGTTCTATATTTCTTGATCTCATCTAGCTTCTGAGATGCAGCCTGCTTAGACAATTTCACCTAAAGGACATTGCATCCATTAAGACCGATCGATCATATTCATCAAGATTGTCCATTATTTTGTGGTAAAGCTTGTTGATCTGCTCTTCAAACTTTTATTAAGTGTCAGTCAGTATACCTCACAGCAGAACTACTCGGGAAAGACGGGGGTTTTCACTGGCATTCAGTTGTATATTGTCCATCTCCAGTAGGGATTAGCCCAGTGGAAATGACACTTCAGGTTGGGGAATGGGTGGGGAATTTCACTGTAGTTTACCACCAAAGAGTCCGTCATGTCGATGTGAAATTTGACCATGTATTGAACCACTCTGAAAGTGCTCAACTATATTTGACAACACAGAAAAAAGAGTCATTATTAAAGAAGTAATGAAAAGCCAAATTTTGGGGCCAAGAAGAATGGCCTTTAGATGAGATTTTTTTTTCTATCTATAGAAGAAAAGCAGAGAATTGGTCTTTTGACCCAAAGGATACCCAAAGGTGATTCTCAGTCACTGAAATAATAATATAATTTATTTAAGTATAAAAATATAACAAATCAGACATCTCACGGTCAACTGCATTAAAAATTCATGCCTCACTTATTGCTGCTGACTGACATGTCTTAACTAAATATAATCTCTAGCTTTTTATTTTTCACTTCTGAAGCAGCCTCATTTTTAACTCTGCCCTCTGGATATTTTTGTCTTCTTACTGAGCTTCAAATACAGGGCTTTAGGTTCATGTTGAAACCTCTCCTACCAATTAATTCTATACAACTCATTTTCCTTTTATGATTACCACATATCCACTGTGGAACTAAAATCCAATATCCATGGTAAGGCAAGAAACAAATATGGTAGATTTTTATCTCCTTCCCTGAACTCTGTCTCTATCACTGTCAACCTTAACCAAAATATTTTATCACAAATGTTCTTTTTACTGACTTTCCTCATTTCCTTCATCTAGTAGATGGTGTCATATGGTCAGTGAAAAGAGAAAGGTTCTTCGATTCAGACAGATCTTGACTGGAGTTTTGCCTCTGATACTTAGTATCTGGGATTCTTGTGGCAATACACTCAGCTTTCTGAGTCTCATTTTCCTCATTGATAATGCAAAAATTAATTATGTCTTTGTTAAGGGCACATTGTGAACAACGAATGAGAAAACATTTGTGAAAAACCTAAGAAACTGGTTGGTCTTTGTAGCTGTTGGTTTAATTTCTGTTCTTACTCATACCTTCCTTTCCTCATTAAACAAAGTGATTATTAAGACGCTGCAATTTGCTTCACTCTATGACTGTTTGGGGAAGTGAGTGTTATAATATTGTTACTTTGCCAATATAAAAAATATAGACTTTGTATTCGTCAGTTCTCATATTGTCATAAAGAAATTCCTGAGACTGGGTAATTCATAAAGAAAAGAGGTTTAATCGGTTCACTGTTGTGCAGGCTGCGCAGGAGCATAGCATCAGCACCTTCTTGGGGAGACTTCAGGGAGCTTTTACTTGTGGCAGAAGGCAAAGCAGGAGCAAGTTCATCACTTGGTGAGAGCTGGAGCAAGACAGTGAGAGGGGAGGTGTCAACACACTTTTAAACAATGATATCTTATGAGAACTCATTCACTATCATGAGGACAGTGCCAAAGGAGATGGTGGTAAACCATTCAGGAGAAATCTGCCCTCATGATCCAGTCACCTTCCACCAGGCCCCACCTCCAACACGGGTTACATTTCAATATGAGATTTGGGCAGCCATGCACATCCAAACTCTATTAGACTTATTAATTGAAAACTTTTTCTTTTTCTTTTTTTTTTTTTTTTTTTTTTTTTTTTTTTTTTTTTTTTTTTTTTTTTTTTTTTTTGCTGACTTATGTACTCTCTCATTTCATTTCTAAACTAGATGCTTATTTTTCTCTGGATTAGACGACTGCAAGAAAGAGCATGGACCTGGCTCTGAAGGCAGGTTAGGGGCAGTAGCAGCCCGTACTATTCTGCTCTCGTGCTGCTAATAAACACATATCTGAGACTGGGTAATTTAGAAAGGAATGTGATCTAATTGATTCACAGTTCCACGTGGCTGGGGATGTCTCACAATGATGGTAGAAGGCAAAGAGGAAGCAAAGTCACATCTTACATGGTGGCAGGCAAGAGAGCATGTGCAGGGAACTCCCCTTTATAAACCATTAGATCTTGTGAGACTACCTCACTATCACAAGAATATCATGGGACAAACTGGCCCCCATGATTCATTTACCTCTCACCAGGTCCCTCCCATGACAAGTAGAGATTATAGGAGCCACAGTTCAAATGAGATTTGGGTGAGGTGACAGCCAAACCATATCACAGCCTTTACATTTTACTAAACCATGAATTGGAACGAGAAATTCAATAAAGCTTTTAAAATTTTTTATAGCTGATTCTTTTCCTAGGAAACTTTATATTTACATGTGTTGTTTCACTTGGGTTTATTCTCCAAATTGATTTTTATTTTTAGAAAACTATTCTTAAAACTTAATATTGTTTCCTATTTTTACCATTTCTAGACTATTGTCTTCCAAATTAGAACGTTTTCAATCTGGCTCAGTGATTCTTGCTGAAACCTTGTGCAAATTTTAGAAATATCCTCTGACATTTTTCTCTGAATGTGAAAATGATCATTATTAACTATTTCCAAAGACTTAGAATGCTTTTAAAAATGTACTATATTAAATACATACAGTATAAAAAAATCTAACCACAAAGAATTTATCTCAGGAAAAATTCTGAATCTCAGCGTGATATAATGTTGTTTATGGGTATTATAAATTGATATTTACAGTGCTGGCATTAATATGTGCCACTATGGTGCTACGCATGTGGTTAATTCTTTAAATATGAGAGTAGTAGGTGAGTTTGTAAGCATAAAAATAGTTAAAAACTTGAAAATTTATATAAATTAATAATTGTTTCTTAGGACTGAATAACCTGATTTTTTTTTTTT